>NW_021620790.1:3742500-3795587 GCF_004785775.1 Grammomys surdaster | reverse complement strand
TCTGAGTGCAGTGGCTCCTGGATGACTCAGGATTCAGTTTCTCCACAGGACAGGAGCAGACCTACTCTGTGTCTGCTCCAGTCCCAGGGACCAGGCAGGGGCTGAAGGGAAGTGGAATTCCGGAGGGGCCTGGTTTGGGTAGCTGCTGTGCCCTGGATGTCCCTGGCTCCCAGATGTTTTTCTGGGGCAGCTGCTCTGAGTGCAGTGGCTCCTGGATGACTCAGGATTCAGTTTCTCCACAGGACAGGAGCAGACCGACTCTGAGTCTGCTCCAGTCCAAGGGACCAGGCAGGGGCCGAAGGGAAGTCTTGACTCACTTTTTTTACATGTATAATTTAACTATATATTTACAATTATTTATTTATTTATTTTACCCATTTAATCATTGAGACTCTAACCCTTCAGCCAACTCCAACCCATAAGCAAATTTTATGCTTGCTGGCATTGAAGAACAGGAAGGTCCATATACAAACACTTTTGCAAATCTGGTGTATAATGATATTTTTTGTGGTTTTAAATTACATAATTAACTGCTTCATTGATTCACTGAGTAAAACTCAGATATAATTGTGTTTTTAATTGACTCATTATAATTATTTAGCAAATAAACATTCTATCTTTACTCCTATTCAATATAATATCATTTAAAATTTTCAAACATATTCCAATATTGGACAATTAAATCTCTATGTTACATTGTCCAGGATGCTATTCAAATAAATAAATAAATAAATAAATAAGCCTTCCTGTTTTCATCTGCAGACCAGATCCAATCATGTGCCATAGCTATTCACACTCCAATCTCCAATTCCTTCCTGAGAAAGCTTGTCTCCCAGGCATGTTGACACACCTAAGATCACAGGTGAGGCCATCACTACTGCTGCAATTACTGGCCTAAATGGGACAGGCCCAGAGACAGGAACCACTGAACAGCTGGGGAACATGCAGTAAGGGACACTATCCTTCCAGACTCCATCTACCCCCTGCTGAGGTAAACCTGTACCATAGCTATCTGCACCCTAATCCTTCCTGGAAAGAATTTGTATCCCAAGAGTGCTAAAACACATAAGAACACAGACTCACAAGCTTACAGGAGGGACAAGCTACAGTCAGAAACTGCATGGCAGCTAACACCAGGCATAAACAAATGGAAAGACACAGGCACAAGAAAATAAACAACAGAAACCAAGGATACTTATACTGATCAAAAACCTGTTCTCCCACCATAGCAAGCCCTGGATACCCCAATACACCTGAAAAGCAAGGTTCAGATTTAAAGTCTCATCTCATGATGTTTACAGAGAACATTAAGAAGGATATAAATAACTCCCTTAAAGAAATACAGGAAAAGACAAGTAAACAGGTAGAAGCCCTTAAAGAGAAAACACATAAGTCCTTTAAAGAAATACAGAGAAACACAACCAAAAAGGTGAAGGAATTGAACAAAACCCTTCAGGATCTAAAAATAGAAATAGAAGCAACAAAGAAATCACAAAGGAAGATAACCCTGGAAATAGAAAACCTAGAAAAGATACCAGGAGTCATAAATACTACTACCACAAACAGAATACAAGCAATAGAAGAGAGAATCTCAGGAATAGAAGATACCATAGAAAACATTGACACAACAGTCAAAGAAATACAAAAGGCAAAAATCTCCAACCCAAAGCACCCAGGAAATCCAGGACACAATGAGAAGACCAAACCTAAGGAGAATAGGCATGGAAGAGAGTGAAGATTCCCTATTCAAAGGGTCAGTAAACACCTTCATCAAAATTAGAGAAGAAAACTTCCCTAATGTAGAGAAAGAGATGACCATAAAATATAGGAATCCTATATAACCCCAAATAAATTGGACAAGAAAAGAAATTCCTCCCATCGAGTAATAATCAAAACATCAAACTCACAAAACAAAGGAAAAATATTAAAAGCAGTAAGGGGCAAACATCAAGTAACATAAAGGCAGACCTATCAGAATTACACTAGACATCACAACAGAGACTATAAAAGCCATAAGATCCTGGGGAGATGTCATGTAAACCCTAAGAGAACAAAAATGCCTGCCCAGGATTCTATACCCAGCAAAACTCTCAATTACCATAGATGGAGAAACCAAGATATTATATGACAAAACCAAATTTAATCAGCATCTTTCTGCATATCCAGCCCTTCAAAAATAATAGATGTATGCCCTTTATTTCAGCATCTGCTTCACATTTTTTTCTCTGTAGTTCTTCCTATGACTATTTTGTTCCCCATTTCTAAGAAGGACTGAAGCATCCACACTTTGGTCTTTCATCTTCTTGAGCTTCATGTGGTCTGTGAATTGTATCTTAGCTATTCTAAGCTTTTTGGCTAATATCGACTTATCAGTGAGTGCATACCATGTCTGTCCTTCTGTGACTGGGTAACCTCACTCAGGTTGATATTTTATGGTTCTATCACTTCGCCTAAGAAATTCAGTAAGTCATTGCTTTTAATAACTGAGAAGTACTCCACTGTGAAAATGTACCACATTTTCTATATCCATTCTTATGTTGAAGGTCACTCCAGGTTCTGGCTACTATAAATAAGGCTGCTATGAACATAGTGGAGCATGCATCCTTGTTATATGTTGGAACATCTTATGGATACATGCCCAGGAACAGTATAGCTGGATCCTTAAGTAGTACTATGTCCAATTTTCTGAGGAACCATCAGACTGATTTCCAGAGTTGTTGTACTAGCTTGCAGTACCAGCAGCAATGGAGGAATATTTCTCTTTCTCCTCATGTTGACAGCATCTGCTGTCACCTGAGTTTTTGATCTTAGCCATTCTGACTTGTGTGTGGTGCCATCTCATAATTGTTTTGATTTGCATTTCTCTGGTGACTAAAGATGTTGAACATTTCTTTAGGTGGTTCTTGGCTGTTATAAACAATGACTTCATGAAATTCACTGACAAATGGATAGATCTAAAAAATATAATCCTGAGTATGATAATCCAGTCACACATGGTATATAGTCACTGATAAGTGGAAATTACAAAAAAAAAAAACCTTGAAATACCCATGTTACAACTCACAGACCATATGAATCTCAAGGAGAAGGAAGACCAAAGTGGGATGCATCAGTACTACTTAGAAGGGTGAACAAAATAATTATTGGAGGTAGAGGGAGGGAGGGACTTGGGAGGAAGAGACGAGAGGAGGGAAAATAGGGGTCAGGATCAGGTGAGGCAGGAGATGTACAAAGGGTCAAGAAATTGAACAGTTATGTGTAGTAATGGAGGATGGGGACTTGGGGGTAGCCATCAGAAAGTTCCAGTTATCAGAAAAGCAAGAGTCTCTCAGAACCCAATGAGGATGCCATTAGCTAAAATACCCAACAAAGGGGAAAGAGAGCCTGTAGAGACCATATCTAGAGGTTAGGGACGGCTCCAGTTGAGGGATAGGGCCAACCACCCATCTTAAAATTACTTACCCAGAACTGCTGCTGTCTAAAGGAAATACAGGAAAAAAGAGTGGAGCAGAATCTAAAGGAAAGACCATTCAAAGACTGCCCCACTTGGGAGACCATTCCATGTGAAGCTCCCAAACCCAGATACTTTTGCTGATGACAAGAAATGCTTCAGAAAGGAGCCTAATATAGCTGTCTCCTGAGAGGATTTGCCAGAGTTTTACCAATACAGATATAGATGCTTGCATCCAACCATCTGCATGCATATGGGAACCCCAATGGAGGAATTAATAGAAGGTCTGAGAGAGTTTAAAGTGTTTCCAAGGCCATTGGAAGAACCACAATATCAACCTATCAGATCCCCTAGAGCTCCCAGGGACTAAACCACCAACCAAAGAATACACATAAAGGGACTCAGGTTTCCAGCTGCATATGTAGCAGAGAATTGCCTTATCTGGAATCAGTGGGATAAGAGTCCTTGGTCCTGTTGTCCTCTATGGTCCCCCACCACAGAGGAATACTAGGGGAGTAAGGTAGAAGGGGATGTGTGGGTAGGGGAACCCTCATAGAAGCAATGGGGAGGGAGAAGAAGATAGGGGTTTTGTGGAGGAGAAACAGAGAGGGGTGATAAGATTTGAAATGTAAATAAATAAAATAACCAATAAAATTTTAATAAAATAAAAAAAGAGATAATACCAAAAAGTAAGTATGCTAATATATATTATATGACTGAAAGATGCTTCCAAGGGGGGACTCAGGAAGGATATGATCCCCAAAGACACACTAGAGACCTCTTGCTGTAATAACATGGGTCAGGTTTAATAGACGAAGCTTCGGATCTATGTGCCCCACGCAGGAGGGAGGGTTTATCGACCCTGAGATCTAACAGTTCAGGGGTTTTATAGATAAAGGCTGGGGGGAGGGAGAGGGTTGTGGGTAATCACACACAATTGGTTGTTATAAATATCTATAATATGTGTAAGCAGATCTCAGGCAGAGTTATGACAAATCTCACGAGAATAGTCTCTGGTGTCTGTGGCCTTGGGACCCAATGTGAATGTTTATCTGAGCCAACAGACCATCTGACTCAATCTAATTTACAAGTCCTTGGGACCTCTGGTGGGAGTTTTTCCAGAGGAGGCTAAGTCAGACACCATGGGAACAGATTCTCGGAACACTCAATTGACCTTTGTTTCTCTGTTCTGAATCTCTTGTAACAGCCTTGGGTTAGCAAGTTAGCTGACCTGTAATTTTAACTATTTTTATTCTTGTTATATTGTTTAACTGACTTAAAATTCTTCTTTCATGTCCACTGCTTAGTAGAGGTTTAAAAAAGTTTAGTAAATTGATATAGTAAATGAGCCAACAATGAAAAACAAATAAATAAATCACCAAGATAAATGTTTTTTGGTATGTCCACTTGAATGTACATAGCTCAAATAGTTAATAAAGTATGTTGTTATACTTTTTCAGTGTAAGAACATAGAAAATAGTCAACAAATTGGTTATTAATATATTCTTCAGCAGTTCAGCCAAAGATTCAAACTCTGCTATGCTCCACTCTCAGAAGTAGCTTTGATTATTTGGCTTGAAATTGCCTACAATGAGACCATCCAAATTTTGGTACTTTCTAATAATGAATATTTTGAGTTTATACCACCTATTTAAAAGCAAACACTAGAAGAGTTCTCTTTTTGCCCCTCACCTAAACTGTGAGAAAAAATTCTCTGTTGGAAGGCTTCTCCCTTCTACTAATATCTGGGATATGGGAATGAACCTTCCATAGAGGAAGTAATGACAATAAGAAGAGTAGCATAAATAAAATTTACTGGACATACTTTACATTAGGTTTTCTCATATATACTGTCCTAGATAGCTTTTATTGTTAATGTGACAACCTATAGAAACCAAGAAAGGTGTCTTTGTGAGTGACTGCTCAGATCAATTGGTTTATGAGCACATCCATGGACAATTGTTTTCATTACTAGTTGATGTAGGATAGCTCAAACCACTTTGGTCAGTCCCATTCTTAAGCAGGTGATCCTCAACTATACAGTTATCTGAGTTTGTCACCTGAGCTTAGCATGAGCCAGGGAAGACAGTGCACTGCATTCCTCCAAGGTTTCTGTTGAACTTTCTTGGTTGTGAGTTATTCATGCTTGGCTTCCTATCCTACCTTCCTTCAGTGACAGACTGTAACCTGTAATATTAAATATAACCTTTCCTCTACACATTGCTTTTGGTCTTAGTGTTTTTCATAGGAACAATAAAGAAGCTAGAAAAGACAGTGCTCTTTGAATTTGTAATCTGTTGTCTAAATTGTTTTCTATAATTTACCATCTTTATTGGGTTAACATATTTGTCTGAGAATATCACTAGCCTTGTAAGAGACTGTCCCTTTTCTCCACCTGCAACCTAGTTGACATTGGACTTTCTGATCATTTAGGGCAATTAATCAGTCCACTGCCACACTGTGTGCTCAGCCTGTTTATATTCAACCTCTCTTGAGAGAGTAATGAAGCCCATCCTATAATGCCTGTGATATCCCATGCAACCAGCTTTTACATCTTGTGCTAATACATCTCCATGATCTTAGTTTACATATTTTTGTGTCTCTGACATACAATAATGTCTGTCTGTATGTATATATTCTGGCAATCATTTGATAAAAGCTGATAACAGGTTAAAAGCTACCCTAAAGAACACATATTCCTTACATATTGGATTAAATGGCACATGGTTATAGACTGATAATATTTTTGTGAGGATTTGAGGGCAATTCTGCATCAATAAACTAAAGTCTTCCCTTTTAAAACTCTGTTATAAACTTTTGTAGATATGCTTCCTACCTTGCTTTCCCATGCCATGTTTTTTGTGCTGTTCAATAAATACAGAGCATAGCCCTTAAAAGGGCAGCAAAACATATAGAAATCAGGAGAGATGTACCAACATTAATATATAGCTGATAGACCATAATTATCCACCTATCATAAACTACAGGCAGAAAGGAGCCACAGGGAGAAATGGAGAATTCAAATCAGGGATCACTCTTAATCTAAACTACTTCAAGTGTATACAAGCTAGTTTTATCTCAACTTAGAACGAGGCAGAATTATTTTGGAAAAAAGAAATAATATGGTATATTTTCTTGATAGATAATTGACCTTGGAAGTCCTAGCTCACTGTGAGATGTACCACCTCTGGACAAAAGAAAGTAAGCTCAGCAAGCCATAGAAAGCAAGCCAGTAAGCTTCACCCCTCCATGGTTTCTGTTTCAGTGAGTTTCTGCCTTGAATTTTGTCAGTGATACAGTGTGATCTGAGATTCTTAAACTGAAATAACTTCTTTCTTTCCTATGTGGTTTTTGGTAAAAGTGTTTATTACAGCAAAAAAAAAAAAACATTAAAATGGACAGTTACCCTCATGAAGTGACATCCTGGGTGACTTCATTCTTACCTAGTCCACATGGATGGCTTGTGACTTCACAGTGACTCTGCTCTATATGGTATGTCTGTGGCAGACCTCATTCCAGGGTATTCTCTGTGTCCATTTTTTTCTGTTTTTCTTTATCCTATGTCTTTCTTCCTCTTGTGGGATAGATGAAGAGAAGTTAAAAGGGACTGTTTTAAGATGCTTACACTACAATTTTATCAGGAGCTGAATCAGGAAAATACTTCTCCATTTTTTCTACCAATAATTCTATTTATGTCCTATACATATAGTTGAGTAAACTATTAAGAAACCATGAATTTAGAATTGGGGTGTGTGTATCTGTGTGTGTGTGTGTGTGTGTGTGTGTGCAGTTACATGTATAACATGGGATTCGGAAGGAGATCGAAGAAAAATTTTGGGTTCAAGGTCTTTTCATTTACCTTGTTAGAGGCAGGGTCTATGGTATTCATCACTGGGTGCATGCACAAGGGTAGATGGCCTAATATCTTCTGGGGATTCTTTTAACTTCCTTTCACATTTCTCCACAGGAGTGGTGATATCACATGTTCTCACTACATTGTTTGATTTTTATGTTCTTGTTATAGATTCAGACTTTGGTACCTATGGTTGTATAGCAAGGGTTTTACCAATTTAACTACATTTTTTCCAGATTAGTCTTAATCAGTTATGAATCCTCACGGATTATAGAATATAGAAAATGGTTTGCCTGATCATTTTCTCAATTCTTCTACAATTTGTGCTACTTTAATTGCATAAGTGAAAAATTCCCTTATTCCATAGAGTGAATCTTTTAATGATTATAGTTCTCAAAAAGTCTGCTGGATTCTGCCACTGTTGTTGTTCTGTTTCACTTTTGCTGCAAGCTATGAATCCACTTCATGAATGAGAAATCTATGTTCTCAAATGTTATTTAACCTTAGAGCTCTTCCAGAGACATCAGATTCAGCTAGCTATAAGATTTTTTCTGCATGCATTACTACTGTTGTGTCCCTGACTAGCATTGTCATAACTTGAATATTGAAATATCATCATCTGAGGAAATGAAGTAAGGATGTTGATCAATTAATTGGTAAAACATCAAGACCTCTTTGGAGAGGTTCATGATCTAGCTGCTAGCACTACACCAGAAAGCCCTACTTCCAACAGAAGAAATTAAAAATTAATAATGAGGTACAATGATGGCTAACAATTTTGAGTACTTGTTTTATACATTAAGTTTTTTAATCTTCAAAACACTCCTGATTCACTTACAATGATGTACTTTTGTATCTTTCCTAGGGTAGATGGACAAATTAATGTCTTTTGACCCTAGGCAAAGAATCAGTAACAGAGCAAAGAAGTAATTCCACTGATATATAGCTTAGTAAACCAATGAGTTTAATGAATATTTATGGATTACTTACAGGTTCATGGACAACTCATTAGTGTTTACAAAATTGAAGAAAATCTCCCCCCCCTTTTCTCTCTCTCTCTCTCTCTCTCTCTCTCTCTCTCTCTCTCTCTCCTACGTATCTTCAGGAAATGCAACTCCATGTGAGTCTCTCACTCCCTAGTAACTTTAAATAGTCCATATATCCTTTAGTGGAGACATGACCTGTGTCCTTCCTCCCCTCCATGATGGAAGACTAATGGGCCCAATCTTTTTCAGGTTTTCTTTGGGATATCACAGCAAATGATAGATCAAGGGAGTTTTGATCATTTAAGGCTAGAATGACAGTGACGGTGTTCCACATCAATCTTGCAGGTATAGAGTCTTGATGAATTATGTGACTTGTGCAGAATACAGAAACTGTAAGTGACAAAGGCAATTTGCAAATCATTGTCTCTACATCCTTGATGACCTTAAGCTATGAAGCCTTTCTTTCATGGTGAATGTAAGCCTGGTTATATTTCTTAGAAAAAGTGTGTTTCCAACACCCCCTCCCCCTTTTATTTTTCATAGGCTGATTGGAACTAGCCTGAGAGGACAAATGGAACACAGGCAGAAAGCAGGGACAGAGAGCAGCATTCAGATATTTGTGCATATGGTGGAAATGACCTTCACAGACTGTAGCATCAAGATGATTGATTCTATTTTAGTAATTCAGGAGTAGGATATAAAAGGACTTTTTAGGTATATGGGGGAAAGGGCTAATTGCTCAAAGAATCAAGCAAACTGGAAAGGATGATTGTTTATAATAAAGTACCAAATTATCATGTGGACTGAAAGTCTGGTTGGCATATGTATGCTAAGTTATACATTCTTGCTTTGCACTCTGTACAAGGTCTCATTTTAAGCAGTCCAGCAACCTGTGTTCAGCAACATTACCCAGAAAAAAGACACTTTCTAGACAGAGACAAAGACAGGAAATCCCCATAAGAAATTGAATCCCTCATATTTCACTGAGCTCAGGAAGTCATCAGATCATGGAGAACCACTACATCAATAGTGAGTTTCCTCAACAAGAGAATAGGTCAATGAACAAATAAAGATTATGTAACTGTCCAAGTGCTTAGAAAAGTGGACAAGCATAGTGAAACTACAACTCACATAAATGATGAGGAAAGTCCAGGTGTGTGCATTCAGCAATTTGAAGACCTAGATTAAGGAGAGATCTTCAGTTTTCTATTTAGCAACTGCTAGCTGAGTTGTAGGAGAAAGGGACACTTAATACAGAGCTTATTCATTGGCTAGCAGGAGCCATCAAGTTGATGATGCAGCCATATTTGTAGGTAAGATGGAGGAGTATGACTTTATTTGCTGCAGATGTGATTTGGGCTTCTACTTGTGTTTGTAAGCATATGCTTTAAAATAGCTTAATAGACTCTGGTTGTTTATTTATACCCACCTCTAAAGTCTACTTTAGCATTCTATACCACTCTTCCAGAAACAACAGTATTGATTTCTTTAAAGCTTTGTTTGTTAGAGTGATTATTGCAGGAGTTGTGATTGTTAAGTGTGCGGGGCGCGCGTGAAGTGGTCTCGCCGGCAAAAAACATACACACACGCGCGCACACACACACATCACACACACGCCAGAATCCTTCCGTATGAACACGTTTATTTCTCCAAAACCAAGATGGTGGTAGAAGACGAAGAAGGCGTGGGAAAGCACTGCCTATATACCCCAGAGCGGGGTATTCACCCCCTGATTGGCTGCTTACTCGTAGCGCGCCAAACGCCGTGGGATGGGCTTAGCTTTGGCGGGCTAACCATGGCACATGCGCAGTTTACTTGGTACTAGGAAGAATTACGGGCGACAGCGCCACCTAGCAATGGCGGACTTTGTCAGCTCTCGTGGCGGCTCCCAACAGTTAAGAGTCCTCACTTACTCTGAGATACCTTCAGGGAGATGAACACATGATGTATAGGTGTCTGATACCCTGGCCCAGGTGACATCATGAGCTGACATCTATACTCTTTAGTTGACTTCAAGACTGGATGGAGCTGCTTCTGTTTAGTCATTGAAATCATGGTCCCTAAAATTTCTTTTTTCCTTCCTTCCTCCTCCCTTCCTTTCTTTCTTCTTCCTCTTTTCCTTTCTTCCCTTTCTTTCTTTCTTTCTTTCTTTCTTTCTTTCTTCCTTCCTTCCTTCCTTCCTTTCTTTCTTTCTTTCTTTCTTTCTTTCTTTCTTTCTTTCTTTCTTTCTTTCTTTTCTTTTATTTTTTGATTCTCTTGTCTAGAGAGGGGCTTGGGGGAAACTCACAAAAATTATACAGTATTCATGCTTATGCTGTATATATGTATGTATCAAAATATTTCACAATTCAAGGGCAGTGTTGTTTGTGGATTCCAGATGGATCATAACAAAAATTCACATGGAAACCCTACTACATAGAACACAGGGGCAAGTTCCATCCCTGACTTTTGCTTGTTTCATAATCTGTGAAAAGATAGTAATCACAAATTGTAGGAGGTGAAACTCAACACATTAAAATCCATAAAATGTCTAGCATATACTTATTAAAATTTGAACAAACTAAGGTTATATACATCCTTACCCCAAACAGACACATTTAAAATATTGTATTCATCACACTATATTTTAGCACAAGTCTAATATATTTTATAAAAATTAAGAATTGTGCAGCACAGACTTTGCAAAAACAAGCCAAACCTGATCTGAGCACTATACTGTGACTGCCAATTAGCTCTATCTCTCAAGAGGTCCTATGGTCTACATATAGAGCAATAAATATTGTTGTTTGTTCTTTCATTTTGAAATAGGTCAGTCCAGCTTTCTTTTATAATTCTCTCACAGGAATGGATGTAGAAGTAGTTTTCATAACAGAGATAAATATTAAAGGCACACCCCCCCACACACACACATACACACACACACACACACACACACACACACACACGTACATACCTTTTCCCGCAAAAAAAAGGTTGTGAAGACAAATATTCCCATCATGGTAGCATGCTTTTGAAGGTAGATCAAAAGCTGATTATTAAAGTGGCTCACAAGATCACAGAATGTGTGCCTTGATGGAAACCCAGTTCCCTTTCTCTCTGTGGGAGTTAACAGGGTTGCTTGGGCTAGCCCCGGGTGGTGATTAGTTTGTCTTACAACATGACATGATCTATAACCACCTGAGAAAACTATGTCCAGGAGAAATTATCTAAATTTGGTTGGGATTTTGTCATGGCTCTGAGGGGTTTTGTCTCTTGGAGTAACTGAAGTGTGAAGATCAATCTTGAACAAGAGCAGCATTGCTCATGAGTTGGATGAAAAAAAAGAGAAAGAGAGGAATAAGGGAGGCTTAACTGAGTACTAACATTTGGGCATCAATTAATTGCTCTCTTCTCTTGAAATTCACACAGGTGAATGCTTGCAGCTAACTATCTGATTGAGCACGGGGACACGCAATGGAGGAGTTACAGAAAGGATGAAGGAGCTGAAGGGGTTTGCAACCCATAGGAAGAACAACAACAAAAAAAAGAATTTTAACCTGGACCTCAGGTCACAACAAGTCCTTTATCTTTTAAGCTGTTTTTTTTCATGGTATTTTATCACAAAAAAAGGAAATGAAATTATGATCTTTTCTTGTTCCTTCAGCCATGCATGTTTCTTCCCAGATTTTTTGGGAAATATTCTATTCAGATTCAAATGAGCAAGGATTCATAGATTATAAAACCGGAGAGATTTTTTTTTGCTGAAAAGATTATGAACATTAGTTTGGTTTCTTTTTTTTTTTTTTTTTTTTTGGTTTTTCGAGACAGGGTTTCTCTGTGTAGCCCTGGCTGTCCTGGAACTCACTCTGTAGACCAGGCTGGCCTCGAACTCAGAAATCCACCTGCCTCTGCCTCCCAAGTGCTGGGATTAAAGGCGTGCGCCACCACCGCCCGGCTAGTTTGGTTTCTTTATATCTTCAGAATACTGTGAAATCCTTGAACTTATATCCAAGAGGATAGTTTGGTGTTGGGTAAAGTGCTGGCTATGAAACGTCCTTCATAAAGGAAATACAGGGACAAGAAATGGAGCAGAGATTGAAGAAAAGGCCATCCATAGACAGTCCCACCTGGGGACCCATCCCATATACAGCCACAAAGTTCAGTCACTATTGCTGATGCCAAGAAATGCTTGCTGACAGGAGTCTGATATGGATGTCTCCAGATAGGCTCTGCCAGAGCCTTACTCATACACAGGTGAATGCTTGCAGCTAACTATCTGATTGAGCATGTGGACCCCCAATGGAGGAATTACAGAAAGGATGAAGGAGCTGAAGGGGTTTGCAACCCATAGGAAGAACAACAATATCAACCAAAGAAACCCCCCCATAGAGTTCCCAGGGAGTAAACCAACTAAAGAACACACATGAAGAGACAAAGAGATGTCTCCAACTTCATAGGTAGCAAAGAATGGCCTTATCTAGCATCAATGGGAGGGGAGGACCTTGGTCCTGTGAAGGATTGATGCCTCAGAATAGGTGAAATGCTAGGGTTGTGAGGAGGGAGTGTGTGAGGGGAGCACCCTCATAGAATCAGGGCGAGGGGTGTGGGATAGGGGATTTTCAGAGGGGAAACCAGGAAAGTGGATAACATTTGAAATGTTAGTAAGTAAAATAACCAATAAAATTTTTTGAAAAAAGAAATCCTAAGGACCTATATTTGGATCACCACAACTCTTGTAAGAATCTGCACACTGCTGCACGCACCTGCAATTCCAACCAATGCTATAATGAGAAGAGATATCTGTTATACTGACTGATGTTTTCTTTTTTTCTTAGAAAGAGCTTGACATGCAACAGGCCTTAGTAAATATCAATACATGACATTTCACTGCACTTGATGAAAGTGACAGATTCCATGCTGGTGGTTCCAGTTTTCTGTTATACCATAAGGAGTGCATTGCATGAGAAAAGTCAGGTATCCTCAAGCTTGTTGGGCAAATGTGATATTTTCTGTCTTATCTGAAAGAAATAAAAATCAACCAAATTTTTGTTTAAAGTTGTTTCTAGGGTCTTGAGATATGGCTCAGGTGTTTCAGCCAGCCTAGATTGCCCAGGATCCAGAGATAGATGCAAGCACTACAAAAATTGTGTGTGGTGGCACAGACATATAATTCTGGAGTTTGGGAGGTAGAGGAAGGAATATCAAGAGTTCAAGTCTAGCCTGTATTACTTAAGACCTGTTCCTTAAAAAGTAGAGAAGAAAAAGTTTATTCTCCAAAGTCCTGCTTTGGCATAACCTACAAAGCTACTTGAATACCAAGAGAACTTCACTTCCTTTTATGTTAATCACTCCCTGTGAAATGGTTATAAGGCTTAAGTAGGGTATATACACTTTATACTGTCTATTTCAATTTCTAACCCTAAGTCCCTTTTTTTAGCTCTCTACCATAGCTCAGTAGTGACTTAGCTCTGTGTCTGTAATGATTTCAATCACAGAATCATCAGGTATTTCCTTTCCCTCCACATAGCAAGATTAATATTTTTTGTAGAAAGATAAATCATGTTGAAGGAATTTAAGATGAATGGAGAGAATCCATTCATCTGTGAGGATAGACATCTTTCCCTCTACCCTTCCATGTGTCCTTGCTTCCTGACCCTATCCAGGTGACTCTGCTTCACACTGGAGTGTAGAGATGAATACTTTAGGATTTTTGTCCAGAAGGAATATGCAATACTGTCCCCAAGATAGCTATGCACCGCTGTGAAATCCCATAAATGTCTTGCAGTTAAGCCTTCATTTGGGGATCTGCAGATTAGTAATCCACCCTAGTGGAAAACATGACTATATTAATATTGATGCCCCTTGGAGAAAACAGAATCCAGGGACAACTATCTTTCTGTCTAAGGCCATTTGAATCCATGTACTATTTTCACTGTTTTGAAATCATTATTGTAGGTTGAAAAAGGAGGAAAGGATTGCTTTCCCTGAAATGGGCTATCAATAATTCCAAGCAGAATTAATAGGCTTCATTCTTTAAGAGCACAGAGACCTCTCTTACTTTTTGTTGCTAAAGAATTGCACTGTGAAATAGAACCCCAGAAAATTTTCTCTTAAGTTAAAGCTGTCCTCTATTCCCTCCTCCTATTCCTAGTCCTATTCTTTCTCTTCTTCTTCCTCCTCTTCTCCTTTTTCTCCTTCTCTTTGTCCCCCTTATTCTCCTCTTCTTCTTCCTCCTCCTTTTTCTTCTTTAGAGCAAAGTACTGAACACAGGTACATACTCTTTATAGAAAAGCACTGTAGCACTGCTCTAATCACCCAACCTCCATCTCCATCTTCTTAACAAAGCTCTATTCTCCAGATCCTTAACAGGGTTTTATATTGCCTCACAGTCATAGTCATATTTTGTCCCAAATCTTGAACTGTTATACAGTAAAACCAAGATTTGGTCCTAGGTTTTATAAGGACTCAGACTTGGGGTTAAATTGGAATACTGATGTGTACTGACCTTTGAGGTACTATGTATATTAGAAGCACTATTGATACTTTAGATATACAGAAATATGGTAGGGGTATCTGAAGTGAGTTCAGGCCTACAAGATAAAACTGCCAATCCCTCTTACAGGTTTTTGAGAAAGACAAATTGCAGACCAAATATGGATAACAAGCCAATATCATGTACTTCCTAGAATTTCCTTAGATGTTTCCAGCTTTCTGAATTCTTCTTGACAGTGATCATGGATTCCTCCAGAGCATACAGCAGTGAGGTTTAGAAGTGAAAATGACTTTTACTTCTCACTAGCTTTCAGTTGTATCAGATTTATACTTGTGAGAGTGACACTATCCTTCACTTTATCATACCTACTTATGCTTTGTTTTAGGAGAGTGCTGGAAGGTTTTTGGAATCATTAGAGTGCCATGTCCTGTTTGAACACTCTGGGAATCTGGCTCTGTGAATGAAGTAGTCCTTCCCAGGGACACTGCTGAAGATACTGCAAAGCTCAGTGTAGTTCTAAGATCATAGCTATCAAATTCATCTGGGCGCGAGTAGAGCTGAAGCTGCATGGAAGGATTGTAACTCAGCATGAGGGGTGTGTGACTGAGCTTTACTTTTTTTGTCCTTCTCGGTTTATAGCACTGACTATTTCTTTCTTCTTAAAGTGGACTTAGTCAACAGCCTCTGCTTCATTTCTGATCATTCTCCAAAGCTTCCTTCAACATCAGCTGCAGGGATTCTTGGAAGATTCTTAAAAAAATGAACTACCCATCAAATGAAAATATTTCCAGAGTTTTATGTTATAAAACTTTGTTTAGATGCCAAAAAATGACAAAGAACCAGATCTAATTTGAGATTTAAAAAGTGCTGCCATGTCAACCTTTGAAGAATCATTGAGCCTTTCACTTTTCTCTTTCCTTCATTTTATCTGTATGATTTTTTGTATATATGAATGCTAGAGTTGAATTTAAAATGCTGCTTTTTAGAAACTACCCACACTATTTTTAAGGTAAAATTTGTCACTGACAATCCTTAAGTAGGCTAGGCTAGCTGACCAATGAGTGACAAGGATCTTCATGTCAATTCCTCCCCAGTGTTGAAAGTATAAACCCATACAACTACACTCAAGTTTTTTTTTTTTTTCACATTTGTTCTGGGTATGGTATTAAACTTAGTCTATCAAATAAATCTCTGTGGTTCTTCGTAGTGTACATATTTTTCAGCTTCTGAGTTCACCAAGATATCATCCATGCAATTTATGACTTGCTAGATTTTGAGTACGTTCCCTGCAAAAGATCAAGCATTTGGCTGCTGGAAAGAGAGTGTGCTACTTATCTTTTTTTTTCATCCTTAACAAAGACCCTTGCATATGGAGGTGTTTGGTTTCATGGGAGGAAGAAATGACAGACATATGGAGGATCATCTTGGGACTCGTATCTGTTAGGAAAGCTTCCACAGCTAAAGAAATGGTCTTGAGAATTATGTAGATACCCAGTCTTCTCAACTTCAGAAAAATGAGAGAATCATAGATACTGCTCTCATTGCTTTGCTATGAAGAGACACTGTAAAGAGTTATAGGTCATTGGGCCATTTTTGAACAAGGATATAAATCTTTTTATAACCATTTCTTATTCTACTTTCCAATTCTTAAAACCACTTTCCTTCTGTTAGTCTTCATTTTTTTCAGGACACTCTTGAACTTCATAGTGCTGGAGACAATTTCTTTTCTGTGTAGCTACATAAAAATTTACAGAAAATGTAGGGGGCTGTGGAGTGAAAACTAGTGTCACAATAATTCAGTTTGACTCTACTTTCATGTTTTATAGTTGTAAATAATTATGTGTCTATAATAAAATCTAGCAACCTAAAACAGAGAAAACAAGAGCTTTGCCTTTCTGAAACTAACTTGATTTGCTTTCATCACAATCTCCAGTTGCATGCATTTTTTTTCTCTAAAAACAATATAACTTTGTTTTTCCTAATGGTTGAAAATAAAGCCATTATTCATGTACATCACATTTACTGTATTCATTCCTCTGTGCTGGAAAGCTTGGTTGTTTCCACAATTTAGATATTGTAGATATTTCTACAGGAAATATTGATGCACAAGTATTTTGATGAGATATTGACTTGTATTTTGCAGACAAATGTCTAGGCACAGTTGATAAAGGGACTAATGAAATGAGAAGACTTTTTCTCAAAAAAGGAGCACAGGCTCTGAAGAGATAACTTGGTTGTTTATATCACTTGATAAACTTCTAGTGGACATAGTATCTTCCCACGATGTTTATCAGTGACTCATACACATTTGTAACTATAGCATCTGGGGATAAAATACCTGCTTTTGTCCTTTGTTTACACCTGCATGCAAGTGTATCAATGCATGCACATACCCACATGCCAATAAAAAATTAAAATGAATCTTTAAAATAAAATTTATATAAATGCCCAACAAAGAGGGAAAATGTTCAACACAGCTATCTGTCAGAGAAACCAAAGTTTAAAATTAAATTGAGATTCCACCTCACCCTAGTCTGAATGGCTATCATTAAGAAAGCAATTAGCAACAAAATTAGATAAGAATATGGTCAAATATGATTTACACATTGCTAGCAAAAATGTAAAACAGTGTAGCTACAGTGTGTATCAGTATGGAAGTTCTTTAGAGGATATTTTGCATCTGTGTGAGACATGGGTCAGTCTTACTTCCATTCTGATATTTAACTAAGCAATCCCTTCCTTTTTGTTTATGAACTATGAATGCTATACTTGTTATGTAGCTGTGGATAACCTTAAACCTTAACCATTTCTCTTCTGGATCTCAAGTGCTGAGATTCGAAGCATGTACAACCTCCTCTGATCATTTTTCAAAGTTCTTTTACAGACTCTACTGTTTAGAAAATATCACCCTCTTCTTATAAACGACTTATGGTTTTTGGAGTAAGAAGTCTAAGCAGAAAGTAACTTTCCATAAAAGTAAGCCAGTATTTTATTTTCAGGATTATAGTATGTCCATGTTAATTCATGAAACCCACACTATATTAAAAAATGAGCATTTGATAAAGCCTAGGATTTGGACCACCAGTCAGGGAAATTTTTCAAAGCCATTGTGTAGAGTCTTTTGACAGCAATAAATACCTAAATATCAGATTAATAATTGCATTCTGACAAGTTTGCAACAATGGTCAGGTATCTCAAGAAGTGATACAGTTTCTCTTAGGAAAAAATAAAATGAGAGGATGATTTTATACAAGTTATTTTTAAATAAAGTGCAAAGCCAATGAAAACAGAAAAGTAGAACACAAACCACAACAAAGCAGAAAGTGCTGAGAGTATGATTCTAAGTCATTTGCTGGCTAACTCATGGACTTCTCATTTGTGGAGTAAAATACAACATTTTTGGATATCTGTGACCTTGGGTAACCTTTAGCAGTAAATATTTTAAATATTAAAATAAGAACATACAGCCCACATGGATTTTGTAAAGATGAAGTAAAAAGTATACAAAGACATCTTTGCCCAGGTAACTGGCATGTATCAGATTGTATACAATATTGCCTTTGGTGAATATAATGTAAAGTGATCATGTGTATCGCAAACTAAAAACTTTGATATCTTAACAATTTTGTGGTTTTAGTAAATTTTGGCATTAGGAGAGGCAAAAAGAAATCAGACTTATGCATGACTTTATACAAACTAGCTTGTGGGAAAAACACCTGTGCTGGCACTGCAGCGGAGGCAGCTGGCGGACCTCAGAGGAGGGTTTTCCTGCGGGCAGGTTCCTACATACATGTGAAGGTCTATGGTTCTAAAAGCTTGGTGGCAAGCACAGAAGACACGTGGAAGAAGTTTTATTGTCCATGATGTTAGTTGGATTTGGATGTGAATGTATGCATGCCTCCATGAGCTTGGGGAGATCTGGCTTATATAGAGTGTTGGAAGGAGGAGGGACCAGGGAGGAATAACTTAATTATCTAGGACCCCCAGCCTTATTAATATGTACATCTCTGGAGGCAGAGGCCTGTTAGTCATGCCCTCTACCTCTGTCTTATGTAACTGATGGCATAGGTTAAATGGAGATGAGACCGCATGTTAGGGCCCTGGTTCTGGGGGCATGCCAAACACCTGCAGTCTCGGGGTTCCAGGCCCATGTCAACCCAAGATGTCCTTCTATAGCCCGACATTAGTTCTGATGACCATTGACCCTGTATTGTGAGAACTGGGACTGCCTCAAGCAAACATAAGGCATGTAATATACAGTTGGTGAGAGCTTCCAATGAGTAGATGGAACATGGTTGATCTGGCCAAGATACTGAATAATAGAAATGAACCTGTTAATAAGACTTTTTGCATGGGTAGTGACCCTTAGCTCCATATTTATTTTATTTCTTTAATTAAAATTTATATTTTTTAAAAAATAATTAAATATATTCAAATAATTTCTCTTCTTTCCTGTCCTTCAACCTCACCCATGTCTGCTTCCTCTACCTCTAGTCCCTTCCACATCCTGCCTCATTCCCTCTCAAAGTGATGGCTTCTTTTTCTTTATTATACACAAACACACACACACACACTCACACACACACACACACACAAGGACAAATATATAAATGTAAGCTGATAAGTCTGTGTTTGTTACTTGTGTGTAAATAAATGATTTCAGAGTTAACATTTTTGTATCAAAGTTTTCTCAAGCCTGATGCATGTTTTTCTTCAATAATATATGTTTTTTGTGAAGAATATTTTCAACCTAAGTTATTACATGGGAATACTTTACTACCATTAGTGATTTTCTCTCTCTGACTCTATATCTGCAGAATATATACACTTGGTGGTACTGATCTGTGCATCTGAACATATGTGTGTGGAGTCCAGAAATGGACATCAGCTCTCCTCTAGTATAATTCTTATTTTCTCAAGACAGAATCTCTCATTGTTCCTGGAGCTAATTGTTCAGTCACTAAGTCTCAGGGAAACACTTCTCTGTGTTCCTGTTCTGCCTCAGAGTGGCTAAAGTTATGTGTTTGCATGTGACCATGCCTGGCTTTTTGTGTCGGTTTTGTGGATGCTAACTTGGGTTTACACCCTTGTGCAGCAAGTAATCTCACAAATTAGGCCATTTATTCTATTTCTTCTTAATTTATTTTTACTGAAACATGGATTGTGCTATGTAAGTTGATTATGGAATCAAAATAATCTTTTTGTTGTTCCTCTTTTGTCCTTGTCCTCAACTTCCTCCTAATTTGGAATATCCCTCTCTAGAATCTTCCTTTCCACTTTTGTTAAATCGTTGTCTTTTCGATTCCCGTTCCTCATTATCTTTTCTGCTCTGTCTTTTATTTGGTTTAATAAATAATATCCGCTATCTTACCCTGACTTACATACACACAAACACTAAAAGTTGAGATCTGCATATGAGGGGGAATATTTTGTTTCTTTCTTTTTGTGTCTGAGTTATGTCACTTGAAACAATTCTTTACAGAATTCTCCATTTTCATGAAAATGTCATTTTTATTTATTTTATTTATTTTACTTTATTTATTAAATTCTTTCCCTTTGCTCTATCCCCTGTGGTTGTTTTTCCAGAGAAGGATGCATGGACAACAAGCAATATTTCAAGACATGGAGAGCTGCTGCTTAGGTTTAGGTCTTAGGTTCAGGAGCTCTGACATCCATATGAGGATGCTTGGAACATGGCAAAAGCAAAAGTTTTGTGGTGATGGGGAAGAGACACAATGTGTAATTGAGCACTCTGTCTTTGACATCTTGATTGTATCTATTTATATATGTTAATGTACACAGTTATTTATAAAGTATAATCATAAAAATATTTCTGTAGATTGTTTTAACCTTTCTATGACATTCATCACAGCCAGCTACCCTGCAGTTCTTCCTAGAGTTAAACTTTGCTGCAATCCTTACTAAGGAATTTAAAGAATATATGTATTTTAGGTCTGGTTTTACATTAGAAAAGACTTACAATAGAAATATGTCATGATTTAGAGCCAAATGAAACCTTCAAGAATTATAGATGCTTTAATCTTTGGATAACATTAGCTGTTTGCTAGGAATGAATGTAAGCCATAAAAAATAGATGGTAGCGTCTTATTTACTGTTTTCATTTGCTATAGCAAATCTATCTTTCAGGAGAACTTGACAATAAGATGAGTATACATGATTTAACTCAAACAGGAAGAACACAACAATACACAAACATATCATGGACATAAACACACACACACAAACATCTTCATGAGATTCACAATTTTTCCAAGACTGGCCCTCTAGGGAACTGTAGTCTCACAATTTGAATTCTTTTAGGTTCTCTCTTTTGACTGCATCTGATGTAGCATCCTGGATAAATCTATAGTGGACGAGCTCTGTGTAGTAAGGAAGGAACATGCAGACTGAGTTGACAACAGTCTACATTTATAGGGACTTCATTTTACCCATAATATAGTAAAGAAAAAATGAATCAGACCTGGCAAAGGCCACATTAATAAAATGTTACCCTTTAAGCTTTTAATTGGGTATTGTTCTTGTTTGTTTTCTGTTATAGCAATAAACACCGTGGAAAGTAGAACTTGAGTATGAAAAAGTTTGTTTCATATTATACTTGCAGGTCACAATCCATCATTGAGGAGAATCAGGGTAAGAACTCAAGTAGGAACTAAAACAAAAAACCTGAAGGAATGGTGCTTATTGGCCTGCTCCCCAGTGCATATTTAACTAATAGGGATTACCTGCATAGTGATGGCAACATTCTCTTTAGTCATGACCCTTATATATCAATTAGTATTCAAAGAACTCCCACAGACATGCTCACAGACAAATCTGATGAGGGCAATTTCTTCATTGAATATTGCAGTTCCCAATATGTCAAGATGAAAGTGAAGTTTAGCTATCATATGTGTATCACTTGTCAAATTAACAAACATGCACATCACTAACAAACCTTAACCTTTCCCTCTCTCCAAGACTGCATGTTAATATTAGGCTATAACATAGAGCCCAACTTTCGAGTCCAACAGCCTTTAAAAATGTAAGACTTTTAAAGTTTGTTGTCTCTTTCAAAGTCCAGTAGTATGTTGGTGAAAAACAAAAAAAAAAAATGTGTTGAATATTTTATTATTTTAAAAGGGAAAGTCCATGGAAATAAAAAAAAAGAGCCACTGTAAAGAAAAATCACAAATCTAGCTATGTAAACATCTCAATGTCTGACATGTAGGGCTCACTCATGATAGTTTGAAATCTAAAAGGATTGAGCAAACCCCCTTCTCTGTTTTTTGTGTGTTATAATCCTGAGAATCAGCCTCTGTCCAACACCATCTTAATGATTACTCTCTCTCACAAATCACAGTTGATTCCTCAGCCCCATATAACCACCATGCATGATTCCAATGAACTACAAAAGGGTACAGTTCTATAGACTTTTAATTCAAACAAGAATACACTTAATAATTTTTTTTCAGACTCTCAAACTACCATGTGAATCATCAAAAGACAGGACAACATCTTCCATGTTTCTATAAGAATTATTTTTTTAATTTTATTGGATATTTCATTTATTTACATTTCAACTGTTACCCATTTTCCTGTTTCTCTTCTACAAATCCCCTATTCCTTCCGCCCTCCCCATGAGGATGCTCCCTCACACACCCTCCAACTTCTACCTCACCACACTACCTCTCCCCTCCAGTGGGGAATTGAGCCTTCACAGGACCAAAGGACTCCCCTCCTGTTGATGCCGGATAAGGATACATATGCAGCTGAGACATGGGTCCCTTCATGTGTGTTCTATGGTTGGTGTTTTATTCCCTCGGAGCTCTGGGGGTTCTGGTTGATTGATATCATTGTTCTTCCTATGTGATTGCAAACCCTTTCAGCTCTTTCAGTCCTTGCCATAGCTCCTCCACTAAGGTCCTTGTGCTCACTTCAATGGTTAGCTGCAAACATTTGCATCTGTATTTGTCAGGCTCTGGCAGAACCTCTCAGAGGACAGCTATATCAGGCTCCTGTCAGGAAGCACTTCTTGGCATCAGCAGTAGTGTCTGGGTTTGGTGTCTTCATATAGGATAGTTATCCAGGTGGGGCAGTCTCTGTATGGCTTTTCTTCATTCTGTGCTCTACTCTTTGTCCCTATATTTCTTTTAGACAGGATCATTTCTAGGATAAAATTTTGGAGATGATTGGGTGGCCCTTGCCTAACTTCAGGATATGGTCTCTACAGGTTCATCCTTCCTTTTGTTGGGTATTTCAGCTGAGCTTCCACAACAGCACGACATCTGGCTTTGTGAACTCACTGGCTTTTTTAGGTCAACATTTCAAAGAATTTCATCACCTTCTCTCAAAACAATCTGGCCAGGTCTCTCATGATAGTATTCTACTTTCTTATATCAGTTTTTTTTTTCATAATTTGCTTTCTGTTGCTGTTTAATCACCGTAGAAAAGTCTATTTGGGGAGGAAAGAATGCATCTTATCTTATATTTTCAGGCCATTATGCATCACTAAGGAAAGTCAAGGCAGGAACTCACAGAAGAATCAGAAGCAGAAGTCATGCTACTTATGACTTGCTTCCATACTCATGTTCAGCTACTTTGTCTTTGAAATATTTTCTTTATTTTGAATTAATATTCAGTTTTATTTTAGATTAACATACAAGTGCATGCTTGTGTATCTACTTGTTGGAATGTTTGTCTTCTCTTAACGTAGTGAGCAGTCTTTCCTGATATGTCATCTCTTCATCCCACAGCTAACTTTCTTATACACCTAAGCCAACCTGCTTATGAATGGAACTACCCACCATGGGCTTGTCTTTTATATACTGTTTAATTTTCTGGTTTCAGTTATTTGCCAACTGACACAGCTCTAGTTATCTTGGAAAATGAGCTCAATTGAGGCAATATCTCTATCGTATTTTCTGTAGGCAAGTCTTTAAAAGCATATTCTTGTTTAATGATTAATGTGAAAGCACCCAACATACTATAGGCATCCCTGGAAAGTTGGTGCTGTGTGCTATAAGAAAACATACTAAACAAGCTATGAGAAATAAGACAGTAAGCAATATTTCTCAATGGCCTCTTCTTCAGTTCCTGCCTCCAGGTTCCTGCCTTGAGTTCCTTGGTTAACTTCCCTGTATGATGGAATATAAATTGTGAGCTGAAATAAACTCTTACCTCTCGTTGTTGCTTTGGGTCATAGCACTATATCACAGTAGTGGAGGAATAAACTAAGAGGGTTAGGAACCAAGAAAATACTCCACAGACATATTCACCAACCAATCTAATAAAGACAGTTCTTTACTGAGATTCTCTACTTCCAAGTTTGTCAAATTCACAATCAAGATTTTCCATGACAAGTACTCTGCTATACAACAGGGCTTAGTGTATTTCTTATTTTTCATTTGTGTCTTTCTGTGTATGAATGTATGTATGAGTGTATGTTTGTGTGCCCATATGCCTGTTAGCAACCTCAATTTAATTCTGCAGGAACTCTTCTAGTATTTGAGACAGAGTCGTTCACTCTGCTGAAGCTCACCAACTGGGTTAAGTTAGCTGAACTGGAAGTTACCAACTGTAATCTCTAGTTTTACCTCTCCAATTCTGGTATTACAGGTTTGCCATAATGTTTTGGTATTTGTTTTCTTTTGTTTACATCAATTTTGCAGACTGAACTCAGGTCAATATGATTACAATACAAACACCAAATAAGCTGACTCCATATCCCAAATATTTCTTTTCTTCTAACATACTTTTAAACTCAATCTTTACTTTATTCATTAATATGCTAATGACTAGGTTTTGTACAGCCATCCAGTGTAGTGAAATAAAATTCAGTATAACAAGAATGCAGATTTAGGATCCAGTAAACAGAATAGTAACTTAACAAAAGACTGAATTCAAAGAAAATATAGTACTGACTTCAGTTACAGCATTTCACCTTGGCTCCAGAATTTAAACACTTCAGCCTTCTTGGAAGCCAATGTGTAAAAAGTATCTACAAGTTGGTCTTTTGTAAGATGAGAACAAACCCTAAGAGAATCAAGGCTATGACCTGTGAAGTATAAATGAACATAAGTTGGGCCAGGGAGATGGCGAGGTAGATGAAATAACTTGGTGTGTGAGAGACCATTAACCAGAGCTTGGATTTCTAGCTCCTCTGTAAACAACTGGGCATGGTTTGCAAGTCTTTAATGAAGCTATGGGGAGCAGACTTAGACAGACATCAGAAACATGTTAACCAGACAGCCTAGCCAGGCAAAAGTACAACTTCTTTACTGCTTAATGACAGAGGAATATGCCAAATGTCCTCTGGCCTTGAATGTAGGCATGTGTATCTATACATTTACTTTCACACCTACATATGAACACTCACACACATAGGCATATAAACATATAATCTCTCTCTCTCCCTCTCTCTCTCTCTCTCTCTCTCTCTCTCTCTCTCATACACAAACACACACACACTTACAGTAAAAAAAACTTGAGAGCATTAATATGAAGCCATTCTTGTTTCTATTAAATATTTATAACAATTTGAAGGGCCATTATTTTTCAATTTTTTCACAGGCTGAATTCTCATTTAAAATGGAGTAGAAACAATTATTTAAACTGTTGAAGAAATGCTGCACAATTGGGGGTACCTGTATCCAGTGTATAATGATAAGCTTCTTATTTCTCACTACACAGGGGAAGGAAGATTCTTGCCCAGTTACTAGAACATTGTGAGTGTTGTGTAAATGTGTGCTGAGTGAACACTGTAGGTATTTTCAAGTTAAATCTCAGTGAAATTAGAGTGGCTTACATTTTATTGATCAGCATTCATTAATGTTCTTTCAGGAAGCCTTACATAATGTAACACATTGCTTTTGAATTAAATGTGCATTGATTAAGGCAAAATGTCAGTTTTCTGCTTTGAATTTAATTTCACACAGTCATTAAACAACATTAAAACTTTTAAAATCAAAGAATTCACTTTAATTTAAAATAGCTTTTATTTGACCTTCAGGCGATTCTGGAGCTATTGAGTCAAGATTTAAGCTTTGGAATCCAACAAAAATGTTATCCCTAGGAGACAAGGACCCACCCACTTCTGTTGCCATGGGTACCACAACACACTCCTTGCTCATGCCTCATCTGCATCACCTGTGTGAATCACCTCCTGTTTCACCTACATCAGGACTAGATATAAAGACAGGAATCCCAACCCATCTCCGTCTCTTTTGTCTTCCTTGATTCTTGCCCCTTTTCAATAAAAGATCTCTTTCACTGTAACTGTGCTGGCTTGGTGTGATCTGTTCAGGAAATATTTTGTTTTCAAGTAACATTTGGTGCTGAAACCTGGGAAATTTTCCTTGTGACCAACCTAGGAAGGTCTGTGGCTCTGCTAACTGTGCCAGCTGTGCCTATGCAGCCACCTCTGCCACTGGCACTGCTGCAAGGCACACAGAACTCCACCACTTGGGCTGGTGTCTTTCATGTGGGTTAAGACCCATGGGCCAAACCTCATCCAGAAAGGTCCACCAGCTGCACAGTCTCATTTTTCCTGCCACCAGATTGCCAAAACCTTTGCACAAGCATCTGTGAATTGATACTTTTTTTTTTCCTAGTTGGGAGGCAGGGCCTCTTCTCCCAGAGAAGGTTGAACACTCTCTACAGGCTTAGGTGATAAGCTTTCCTCCCTAGCTGACACCCTGACACCCAAGTTTAGGATTTAGACCCTTGGGTGACTTCGCTTTTTCAGAAGCAGTTTTGTGACCCCTCTTTCTTGAGCCATCCCTGGACATGCCTGATCTTGTCTGATCTTGGAAGAGTTTTTCTCATGTTGCCGTAGAAAAGTGCTAAGTTTAGGTAAACCACTTTTTCCTATGAATCTGGGACTCACTAGCCTCTAGCATCTGTGTGACAACCCTTTATGTCTAGACTGGCTGCTCATTTTTATTAGTTATTGAAATTTTTCTTGGAACACCTATATGAATAAATAGTTAAATAGCATATCCTTGCCACCCAATATTCCTCTTGTCTTCTTCAGCTCTACCTCCAGGTTTCCCTCTGGGATGTCTCATGGAAAATCACAAATCTCTAAAACTCCTACCTCATTTGAGTGTATCAAAGTTTGTACACATCTGTAGTAAGGTCTCAGTACTCATTAGACAGTAGCTCCAAATGGCCACTTATTAGCACATATGATCCTGCTATTTTGAGAGATTTTCATACATACTACCAGCAGTCCAGTAAATGGAAAAAGGACCCTTATGTCCAAGCTTTTACCTATCTTCTCTCCAAACCCTCTTTCCCTTTCTTGCCCCCCAATTCAACTTCTTTTAGCTATGAAACCTCTACCAGATAACACTACAATCCTCGATCCAGCTAATGAACCATTTGATTTTTGGCACAGACTTATTTCTACAACCTCTTCTAAATCCTTAGCCTCCTTAGCTTTCTCTCGTCACCAGACATCCACAGAGCCTCCTTTCTCAAACTTTCCAGACACCTCCACTCCTCCTGTTCGAGCTGCAAGCTGCTGTAATTATCCTGCACAGTCATCTATTTTTAACCTTCCTACCACTCATTCTTAATTTATAGCTAAACCCTTACGAGTTCTTCTCCCTGCACCCAATCTATCCCACCATCAGTTTGTCCTTTATGAGAAGTTGCTGGAGTAGATGATCTAAACAGAGAAGATGTCCCTTTCTTACTAAGTGAACATTCTCAAATAGAAAACATACTGGAATGCTATACCTCTAAAACTTCTGATTTATTACTCAAGAACTTCAGTATATTACTCAATCTTATAGCTTTTCATTCCATAGTGTACACATGATTCTCAGTAATAATTTACTTCCTGAAAAATTCAGCTGAGTTTGGGAACAGTCAAGAATACATGCAGATCATCAGATAGATCCAGTATATAAAATTGGATCTGATATGTTACCTGATCAGGATCCTCAATGGAATTATAATTCCCCAGGGAGTATTTTAGCTAGTGATTGATTCATAACCTGCCTCCTAGCTGGTCTCTGTAGACAGCCCTAAATACATGGCTTCTATGTACAAACATATTATAGAAAGTCACAGTATATAATTGATGTGGGAAAAAATATAATTCTCTTTCTTCTGTAATGGATAAAGTTTAGATAATTTTGAGGTACCTTTGCAAATCTTTTAAGTTTAAGGATTATCCTGAGACTTAAAAATTTGGTTTACTTACTGACTCTGAGAAATATCTTACCTTCATCCAAGGAAAGATGTTTCAATGCAAAGGAAATCCCTATATAAGTCCCCAATTCTTGTTACTAACTTGTCTCCTGCTCATCTGAGGCTTGGTTTCATATAGAAGTAATCCAATCTGAGTAACTTAATTGCCTCAGTAGGGATTCTTCAGATAAATAGAACCAACATGATGTACATGTTAGTATTTAATGTGATGTTTAATGTAGAAATTGACTCAGAGTAATCACAGATGGGCAGTCTATAACTCCTGATTTGAGCTGACAGTGAGATATCTTCTGAGAATGGTAGTACAAACTTTAGTACAAATAACTCTACTGAAATCATCCTGGTGTTGGTGGTGACACTACTCACTATCTGCCCCAATGTCCTGGTTTTTCAAATGTAAGACACATACAACCTTATATTTTTTTTTATAATTTATCTTTTCTCAAATCATAATTCATTCACACAGAGGTTATAAACACAGAAAGGCAGGATGTGGGGAAGGGAATGACAATGGAGTGTGAGTGTTCAGGGGGAATATAGATATCTTCAGAACTGGGTATCTACTGGGTGAAGGTTCAGGGGACAAGTCACTATGACTCTGCCTATGACTCACTTGTCCTTATCTAAGTTGGTATTGTCTGCCAAGGCTACCTATTTACAAGGTCTATGACTACTCAGGCTTGTTAATTTCCACAAAAGCTGCCTGTTTACATTAGCTTATAGCCATCTGTTTCAATGTTTTCCACTGAGATCCAAGACTTGGTGTTAGTATACATGTATGACAGGCCTATTGCTAATTTTAGGCCTATAGCTGATTTTAGGCCTTCAGTGTGTAAGCAGGGCTGCCCCTGACATCTCCTCCCTTCTCTAAGTATAGAAGGGCTGTGGCAATACTAATCTTGTGAAGGCGGGGATAGAGGCCTGACTTCCAGTATTTGAAGGGGACCTTGTAATGGCTCCAGTCCACCTGTTGTTGTCCGGTGAGGCCATACCCATCCCTATGTCTTTTTCCTGGAGAGGGGATACTTTTGGCATCAACACCTATGCAGTCAGGCTTGTCCCTCAGGCAACACAGATAGATATTTTTATCTTTCATTTATATTCCCTTGCAGTGCTTAGCCTCGCAGCCTAAGCAAGAATTCAGATTCCCTGTCAGAGGGGGTTCTGGGTGGCCTCTCTCTGCTTGGTCTAGGGGCAGAAGTCCCCCATTTTAGGTTGGGTGGAGATGGGTTTTGGAAACACCCTGTATAAAGTAACAACCTCACTTTGAGTCTCGTGGTCCTCCAAAGCTAACTTATGATAATGTATCTGAGTAGTTTTTTCTACTAAATTATTTATCTGCTGTATCACAGAATTAGCCCACCTATTTGAGGGCCAGGGGCCAGCAGAAAAAATCAAAAGGAACCCAAATAATGGTCCCAAGATGGGAGGAAATAGGGTTGACAACCTTGGAGAGGCTGAAAACCAATTCTAGTACCAACATTCATCTGTCTCTTTCTCTGATTTTTCTTAGGGCCTTCACTGACCTATTTCATGCTCTCCTTAACCCTCCTTGTCTTGTCTATGTAAAGGCAACTTTGTTCTTTAAGGGCTGTACACAGTCAAGAGCTGTACACAGCCTTTTCTATTGTAATAGAGTAAATCAAGTCCAATAAGGATCTGTGGGATTTTAAGAGGTCTCTTCAGACAGCGAAACGAGGGATTTCTTCAGATTAGTGATGTCAATCTCTAGCTGTTTGATGTTCTTGTCAGTGGCCCTTCAAAGGTCTGAGTAGTATAAATTCAGAGGCCAGCATCTGGATTAGAACTTCTAACAGCAGACATCACGGGTGACTCATTTTTACTTGGAAAGGAAAAACAAGGGGATTCTCAGGGAGATTTCTCTTCCCTGGATGTAAATTGTTATTCATCTTATTTATGGTTGGGCCTGGCTTTGTGGGGGTATCTATTATTTTCATTAATCTTTTGGATAGCTGGTTAGCTGTGCCTTCTGTGGTATCAGACAGGCATATCAATCCTCGGGCCGATAAGGGACCTGGGTCTGGGCCATTCTTTTTAAGGATAAGAGTGTCCTTCCCCATATCTGTGGCAAAGTTTAGTTGGTCTCAGTGGTGCCAGAGGCAGTCAGCAGCAGATTCACCATGAGCTTTCAGCTTTAGAGAGATAAAAGTGAACAAGGCATGATGGAGAGTATTTCAGGGGGACTCCTTCTGAGGGGGTACTGTTCTCCCTCTTTTGTTTTTAAAGCCAACATTTCCGAGTTCTTATAAAATCAGGGGAGAAGCGCCAACAGCCACTCCTTCCACACTCAGAGAGTCATGAAGATCCTATTTAAGGATATATAAATGTATATTAATAATCTTTTGTCAAAGGACAGTTATAGCACCGCTGACAACTAATTAGACTATATTATGTATCGATTAGTAATAGCCTCTTCTACTTTTTGTGAGATTACTTCTCTTTTATCAATTAATTGTTGAGGAAAATTAGGATTTACCTCTCTCTTGAGAATATTGAACAGAGACTTAAATTCTTTTGTGGAGAGCTTAAAATAGGATCTTAGCCAATTCGCAACTCCTAGAAACTTTTGAAAATAATTTAAAATAAGTAAAATCTCTCAATCTCTCTCTCTCTCTTTTTAGACCCTTTTTCTGTGTGTTTTTTTTTATTGGATATTATACATATTTACCTTTCAATGTTATCTCCTCTCCCATTCTCCCCCAAAACCTCTTATCCCATACCCCCTCCTCCTAATTTTTGTGAGGGTGTGCTCCAAACATCCTCCCAGTCCCATCTCCCTGCTCTCGAATTCCAACACAGTAGGGGATCCAAATTTTGGGGACCATGGCCCTCCACTTTCACTGAAGTCTAACAAAGTCACCTTCAATTCCCTATACAAGTGCATGAGTCCCTCCCTTTGTGCTCTCTGGCTGGTGGTTTAGACTTTGGAAGTTCTGGTTGAAACTTTTGATACTCCTTCTAAAAAGGACCAACGCATTCATACTTTGGTCTTCCTTCTTCTATGTGAGTTTTATGTGGTCTATATGAAGATTCTTAGAAATTGTGAGCTTTTGGGCTAATATCCCCTTATCAGTGAGTGCATACCATGTATGTTCATTTGAGATTGGGTCACCTCACTCAAGATGATATTTTCTAGCTCCATCCATTTGCCTAAGAATTTCATGAAATCATTATTTTTAATACCTGAGTAGTTCTCCATAAATGTACCACATTTTCTGCATCCATTCTTCTGTTGAAGGGCATCTGGGTTCTTTCCAACTTCTGACTATTATAAGTAAGGCTGCTATGAACATGGTGGAGCATGTGCCCCTGATGTATGTTGAAACGTGTTTTGGGTATATGCCCAGGAGTGGTATAGCTGGGTCCTCAGGTAACACTATGTTCAATTTTCTGAGATACCGCCAGACTGCTTTCCATAGTGGTAGTACCAGTTTACAATCCTACCAACAGTGAGGAGTGTTCCTCTTTCTCCACATCCTCCCCAACATGTGCTGTCACCTGTGTTTTTGATCTTAGCCATTGTGACTAGTGTGAGGTGGAATCTCAGTGTTGTTTTCATTTGCATTTCCCTGATGCTGAACACTTCTTTAGATGCTTCTCAACCATTCGAGCTTCCTCAGTTGAGAATTCTTTGTTCAGCTCTGTGCTCCATTTTTTAATAGGGTTCTTTGATTGTCTAGAGTCTAGTTTCTTCAGTTCTTTGTATACCTTGGATATTAGCCCTTTATCAGATGTAGGGTTGGTGAAGAACTTTTCCCAGTCTGTTGGTTGCCACTTTGCCCTATTGACTGTGTCCTTTGTTTTACAGAAGCTTTGCAGCTTTATGAGGTCCCATTTGTCAATTCTTGGTCTTAGAGTACAAGCCATTGGTGTTCTGTTCAGGAACTTTTCTCCTGTGGCAATGTGTTCCAGGCTTTTTCCCAGTTTCTCTTCTATTAGTTTCAGTGTGGCTGGTTTTAGGTAGAGGTCCTTGATCCACTTAGAATTTAACTTTGTACAAGGAGATAAGTATGGATCAATTTGCATTTTTCTACATGCTGACTCCAGTTGGACCAGCACCATTTGTTGAAAATGCTGTCTTTTTTCCATTCGATGGTTTTAGCCCCTTTGTCAAAGATCAAGTGACCATAGGTATGCTGATTCATGTCTGGGTCTTCTATTCTATTCCATTGATCCTCCTGCTTGTCTCTGTTCCAATACCACACAGTTTTTACCACCTTTGCTTTGTAGTACAGCTTGAAGTCAGGGATGGTGATTCCCCCAGAAGTTCTTTTATTGCTGAGAGTAGTTTTCACAATCCTAGTTTTTTTGTTATTCCAAATGAATTTTAAGATTTCTCTTTCTATCTCTGTGAAGAATTGAGTGGGAATTTTGATGGGGATTGCATTAAATCTGTAGATGGCTTTTGGCAAAATAGTCATTTTTACTATATTAATCCTTCCCACCAATGAGCATGGGAGATCTTTCCGTCTTCTGAGATCTGCTTCGATTTCTTTCTTCAGGGGCATGAAGTTCTTGTCATACAGGTCTTTTATTTGCTTGGTTAGGTTCATACCAAGGTATTTTATATTATCTGTATTGCCACCTAAAAGCTTAAGATACTGCTTGGGGTAGAGCTCCTGGGAGCCTCACTTCCTCTGGGTTCTGAGAGACTGAGTGCAGAACTGACTCCCAGGATCTTCTCGGGTTCAGACCTGAAGGAACCCGCGTGCTGGGCCTGGAGTGAATTCCTGGGTCCCAGTTGTTCCCTGTTTGGGGTAAGTATTGCCACCTCCTCGCCTAAGATACTGCTTGGGTTAGAGCTCCTGAGAGCCCCGCTTCCTCTGGTTTCTGTGAGATTGGGTGCAGAGCTTCCTCCTGGATCTGCAGAGTGCTCGGGCCCAGAACAGATGGAGCCCTTGCTCCGGAGTGAATTCCTGGGTCTCAGTGGGTCCCGGTTGCTCCCTGTTGGGGCAAGTGCTGCTTTTTCCTTACCTGGGCAACTGCCTTGTAGGAAGCCGCGCATGTGCTGGCTAAAACCGAGTTTGCCTGACATCCGGGATTTTTCCTGGTGAATAGGTGAATTGCGCATGTGCCATGGAAAAGGCCTGCCAAAGTTAAAGCCCATCCCACGGCGTTTGGCACGCTACGAGTAAGCAGCCAATCAGAGGTGAATGCACCGCTCCAAGGGTATATTAAGGAGTGGTTTTCCTGGGCCTGTCTTCTTCTTCCACCATTTTGTATTTGGGAATAAACGTGTTTTTACGGAAGGATTCTGGTGTGTGTGTGTGGTGCGTTCTTGCTGGCGAGACGATTACACGCACGCCTCACAGTTGGTGCCGAGAAACCCGGGAGAATTTACCATCGCCGGCGCTGTTTAAGAAGGCCCTCCACTCGTCCTCTACGCGTGGAGTGAATCCAGAACCGTAGAACAAGGTAATGCTCTCTGAGAGATATATTTGGACTTGATTTAATTTATTTCCCTCCCCAGTTGGCAGGAACTCTAGAGGCTCTCGCTATGGTGCTGGTAGCGTTAGTTCTCTTCCTTTTGGTTTTTGTGGCGGTTCGGGGAGTGGCAGACGGATTACGGGTTAGCATGTCAGAAACAGAGAAAAGAAGGACGCGCTTAGAAATTCAGAAAGGAAAAGGGAAAAAGGATATATTAAAGAAATTAAGCCTCCCCGAGGAACAATTCACGGGGATGAAAGATGAGGGGAAGAACACCCTTGGGAGAGACAGAAGGAGAGGAAGCCTCAGAAAGAGATTTCTTTATCTGGTAAAGGAAGTTTTGGGGCTTGATGCCTCTGAGTCGGAGGGGCTAACTTCCTCCGAGTCAGAGGACTCAGATGAAGAGATAGATGAAGAGGAAAGATGCCAGCCAGATAAACAGTTGCCGCCGCGAAATCTAAAGCAGAGGAAAACGAGAGATAGAAGCCGGACGGCCTCTCGGCCTGTAGCGCCCTCCCAACCTAATGTTCTCGGCGCACTTCCGCCTTATGTGGACAGGCGCTGCTCAGGCTCCTTCCTTTCAGAGGAAGACAAGAGAAAAATGTTACAAGCTTTTCCAGTGTTTGAGGACGCAGGAAGAGGTCATGTCCACGCACCTGTAGAGTATGCTTCTATTAAAGAATTCGCTGAATCGGTTAACAAGTATGGAGTTGATGCTAATTTTACAATTATGCAGCTTGAGAGATTTGCCACTATGGCAATGACTCCGAATGATTGGCAGAACACAGTAAAAGCTGCTCTCCCTAATATGGGACAGTATATGAAATGGAAGACCGAGGGAAGCGTTGGCCTTATTCTAGGCCGCTCCTCTCTTACCTTGAAGGGGCTTGTGGTTCATCCTGGTGTGATAGACCAAGATTATACGGAAGAACTTCAAGTTCTCTGTTCTTGTCCACAAGACATATTTTCCATCTCCCCTGGAGATAGGATTGCTCAGTTGGTTATTCTTCCAAGTCTACATAATTGTTTTCCATCCACCGGGGCGCCAAGAGGTGCCAATAGGTTCGGTTCTTCAGGAACTGACTTTGCTTATTTAGTAGTGGATCTCAAAACTAGACCCACTTTACAATTAACAATAGAAGGGAAGAGTTTTACAGGAATTTTAGATACAGGAGCTGATAAAAGTATTATTTCCTCCAACTGGTGGCCTAAGGTGTGGCCTGTTACACAATCATCCCACTCCTTACAAGGGTTGGGATATGAGGCCAACCCTACAGTCAGTTCACGCTCCTTGACTTGGAAGACGCCAGAGGGTCAGACAGGAAGCTTTATACCTTATGTGCTTCCTCTCCCCATTAACCTCTGGGGAAGAGACATTTTACAAGACTTAGGACTGACACTAACTAATGAGTATTCTCAACAAGTTATTAATATTATGAAAAGAATGGGATATAAGGAAGGAAAAGGCCTTGGTAGAAAAGAACAAGGAAGGTTAAACCCAATTTTACAAGAAAGTAATACAGGAAGACAAGGTCTGGGTTTTCCCTAGTTGCCACTGAGGGCTCCTTGCCCATACCCTGGCTTACAGAGGAAGCCGTGTGGGTTCCTCAGTGGCCCTTATCCTCTGAGAAAATGGAAGCTGCTACAAGGCTGATTGAGGAACAGGCACAGCTTGGTCATTTAGAACCTTCTACTTCTCCTTGGAATACCCCTATCTTTGTTATAAGAAAGAGATCAGGAAAATGGAGACTTCTCCATGATTTAAGGGCCATTAATAAACAGATGCAGCTGTTTGGCTCAGTGCAACGAGGCCTGCCTCTGCTCTCTGCTTTACCTAAGCAGTGGAGGATAATAATTATAGACATTAGGGATTGCTTTTTCTCCATTCCCCTACACCCGCAAGATAGGAAAAGATTTGCATTCACTTTGCCTGCTGTTAATCATCTTGAACCAGACAAAAGATATCAGTGGAAAGTTTTGCCTCAAGGCATGGCCAATAGTCCTACCATATGTCAGCTGTATGTACAAATGGCCCTTGAACCTGTTAAGAAACAATTTCCTTCTCTACTCTTGATTCATTTTATGGATGATATTTTAATATGCCATAAAGAGTTGACCATTTTGCAGAACTCATATCCTTTATTAATTGCTACATTAAGACAGCGGGGTCTGCATATTGCCACAGAGAAGGTTCAAATTTCAGAAATCGGTTCCTTTTTAGGGACAGTTATTTACCCTGAGAAAATAGTTCCTCAAAAATTAGAAATTCGCAGAGATCATTTACATACCTTAAATGACTTTCAAAAGTTACTAGGTGATATAAATTGGTTAAGACCATTTTTGAAAATTCCCTCTGCTGAATTAAAACCTTTGTTTGACATTCTGAAAGGAGATTCCCATATTTCCTCACCAAGAGCATTAACACCGGCTGCAAATCATGCCCTGCGATTGGTGGAGGATGCCTTGCAAAAAGCTCAGCTAAAATGCATTGATGAGACCAAAACTTTTAATTTGTGTGTCTTTAAAACCAGACATTTACCAACTGCCGTGTTATGGCAGGATGGGCCCTTATTATGGATTCATCCTAATGCATCTCCTGCAAAGATTATTGAATGGTATCCAGATGCGGTTGCTCAGCTTGCCTTACGGGGATTAAAAGCAGCTGTCACTCATTTTGGAAGGGACCCTAAGGTTTTAATAGTGCCTTATACTGCACATCAAGTTCAAATATTAACTGCTACCTCTGATGTTTGGGCCGTGTTGGTTACCTCCTTTAATGGTCAAATAGATAATCACTACCCTAAACATCCCATTTTACAGTTTGCCTTAACTCAAGCTATTGTATTTCCACATCTCTTATCTCAAAAGCCGCTCCCGGATGGAGTGGTCGTTTACACAGATGGGTCAAAGACAGGTGTGGGTGCTTATGTAATTGATAATAAGGTCACTGCCAAACAATACCAGGAGACTTCACCTCAAGTTGTGGAATGCTTGGTAGTTTTGGAGGTTCTTGAAACCTTTCCAGGCCCTTTAAATATTGTTTCAGATTCCTTTTATGTAGTAAATGCAGTTAAAGCCTTAGAAGTGGCTGGGCTAATTAGACCATCTAGTAGACTTGTAAAAGTTTTTCAAAAGATTCAATTCGCCTTAGTTAATAGGAGATTTCCGGTTTTTATTACACACATCAGGGCTCACTCAGGTTTACCAGGTCCAATGTCTCATGGGAATGACCTAGCAGATCGAGCCACAAAATTGGTTGCTATCGCCCTATCTTCAAGATTAGATTTGGCCAAAGATTTTCATAAAAACTTTCATGTGACAGCAGAGACGTTACGTCGTCGGTTTGAGATAACTAGAAAGGAAGCTAGAGATATAGTTACTCAATGTCAGAATTGCTGTCAATTTTTACCAGTGCCTCATGTAGGAATTAATCCACGAGGAATTCGGCCACTACAAATTTGGCAAATGGATGTCACTCACATCCCAACCTTTGGCAAATTACAATATTTACATGTTTCCATTGACGCTTATTCTGGAATTATATTTGCTTCTCCGTTGACCGGAGAAAAGGCAGCACATGTTATTCAACACTGCCTTGAGGCATGGAGTGCCTGGGGGAAGCCTAAAATTCTTAAAACGGACAATGGGCCAGCATACACTTCTCAAAAGTTTAGACAATTTTGTCGCCAAATGGAGGTAACCCATCTGACAGGCCTCCCTTATAACCCTCAGGGACAGGGCATCATAGAACGGGCTCATCGCACTCTTAAGTCTTATCTAATAAAACAAAAGGGAGGAGTCGAGGAGACTCTGCCCTTAGTGCCACAAGTCACCGTTTCTATAGCACTTTTTACTCTCAATATTTTAAACCTGGACAGTCAGGGCCATTCGGCTGCTGACCGTCACTGTTTAGAGCCTGACAGGCCGAAAGAGATGGTAAAATGGAAAGACATTTTGACCGGACAATGGAAGGGCCCAGATATTGTTTTATTAAGAGCCAGGGGAGCGGTTTGTGTGTTCCCACAGGAAGAAGACAACCCGTTTTGGCTACTAGAGCGGCTGACGCGGCGACTTGCGATATTGGAAGGTGACACCCAGGTGGACCCTCCAGGCTCTGATGACAGCCCTTGTGCTGATCCAAGGGATACAGGTTCCTAGTATATCGGGGAAACGATGATGGACCATATTATCTGCCTTTCCAAAACCCATACCAGTCAGACATAATGTAACTAATCTGTCCAGAAAATTGTTTTAATATCTTACAGGAAATTGGTTAGAAAACTTCAGTGAGACACTCAGAAAATTGAGAACAGCTGTGGTGAACATCAACTTGATGCGCGTGGATCTGTCCCTGACTGAGGGACTGTCCTCCTGGAATTCTTCAGCTTTCTTCTTTTCTTTTCTTTTAAGTGGGTGGGAGTAGGCCTGTTTGGTAAGCCCTATGTTGCGGATCAGTATTCATTCTTTGGTTGGATTGCAAACTCAGAGCTCAACAAAATTTTGACAAGGCTATTACTGGCCAGGAGCTTGTGACCAAAGAACTAGGGGCTTCCCCTGCAGTGTGGCTATCACTGCTTCAAAAATAAGTAGTCTCCCCCTCATGAGTGGTAGTGCTAAATGTTAGGCCATCAGCGTTACACCTCAAAGGATTTGCCCATTGTACTGGGTCGGTGAGGAGTCTTGGCCTGGCTGATTCTTGTCTGTGTAGCTGTGGTACCTGAATTTTGAGACAAACAGCCCTTGCACCCCTAGGAGATGACTCCATTGCACAGGGATGGGTGTTTGCATCTCTTTCTGTTTCCCTTAGCCCTTGCACTCAGAGGACTCGCTTCCATTGCACCTGATAGGGTAAGGGAGACTCTCTTAAACTATTAGTCCTTGATCGCTTATTCCCCCAAGATGGAATTTGCTTGATCGGCCTTGAGTTTGAGTCATGACTGGTACCACCCTAGACAGGCCAAGGACAGCCAGATAGACAACTCCATCTTTTTGTCTCCAGGCCAGTTGCCAATTGGTCCCAACGACCAACGACGGGAATAAGTTGATCCCATATGCCAGAGATACACCACGAGTGGTGAGTCTATCCAGTAACAGGCATTACGAGTGGCCACAACCTGGGGCGCACATTCTGAGAATGCCAGGTGTGGGTGCGCGACCCTCGTAGCCTAGACAGAGAGCTCACCATTCTTTGGTGCTGGCTGTGGAGAAATGTCAACTAGCCTAAGACACGGGACATTGACCAGTGCCTGTTTAACAAAACAAAAAAGAAATAGCCAGTAGACAGATTCCTCAGCCGCTGTACCCAGGGGCTTCTGATAAAGACACCCGGTAAAGCCTCAAACATTTCTATACACAGTCCCTGCCCACTAAGGTGTTCGTTCCACGGATAGAAGGTCTGGAAAGTCTATAACGGAGTGGACGGATAAGCCTCGGCCACCTAAGACAGGGCAGCCGCAGGTGGGGAGGCTGACCCCGTGACGGGTAAGAGTTTGAGCACCGCCCTCTAAAGAGACTCAGACCCGCCGTGAGACCCCCAAATATGGGAGTTACGAAACCTTCCCAGGGATCTCAACTACCACCCTCTACAATAAAACAAAAAGGAGCAGATGTAGGAAGCCGCGCATGCGCTGGCTAAAGCCGCGTTTGCCTGACATCCGGGATTTTTCCTGGTGAATAGGTGAATTGCGCATGTGCCATGGAAAAGGCCTGCCAAAGTTAAAGCCATCCCACGGCGTTTGGCACGCTGCGAGTAAGCAGCCAATCAGAGGTGAATGCACCGCTCCAAGGGTATATTAAGCAGTGGTTTTCCTGGGCCTGTCTTCTTCTTCCACCATTTTGCATTTGGGAATAAACGTGTTTTTATGGAAGGATTCTGGAGTGTGTGTGTGGTGCGTTCTTGCTGGCGAGACAATTAGACGCGTGCCTCACACTGCCTGAGTTCAAGTCCCTGGGAGTCCCTCTTTCTCTTGGTTTTCTGGGGTTGGGTACAGAGATGCCACCTGTGACCTGCTCTATGCTTGGGCCCAGCCAACCTTATATTTTAATATGCCTTAAACATCTCCATGATTGGGCCACTTACAAATCTCCATGTGGCTAACTTATTCCCTTTCTGAGTTATCACTTACTAAAACCTATATTTCATTTTGGCTACCCCAGACTCAGACCTGCAGTTGTCTTGGGATGAATTCTCCAGCACCTGTATGACAGCTTTCTTCTTTTTCCAGCACACCTCAGATGTGAATTCTACTCCTTTCCTCTTATGGCAGCTCTCCCTCTTCCTGCTCTCCCTCAGTCCCTTGCCTGAGAATTCTAAAATCCCACCTCTTTCTCCCTGCTCAGCCATTGCCTGCTGGCAACTTTATTTACCAATCAAAACCATCTGGAGGCAGAGCATTATGTGTGGACAGTGCATTCGTGTGCACTTTTGGGGACCAAATTAACATAAGCTTCATTAAACCAAGTTCATGACACAGTAAAATGAATTCCTATTCTACTAGACCATTTCAGTCCAGTGAGACTGAGATGCTGAAGGAATGTTAAAAGGTTGAACCTGGTGAAAATCTTGGCCCTTTTGAATCTTCTAGGTTATATATTTCCTGTATCAGTAGGTGTAACCTTATATCACTGTTAATCAAATTTCATCTTTAATTGATTCTACCTTGATTCTTTCATTGTATAAACTCAAGATACCACCAGACTACAGTATTGAATGAGTTTAGAATGCAAATTTACATTAGGATGAGAGAAGCTAGTAGCTTTAGAGCCCAGCTCGTTAAGTGTTCATTTTGTTTAAAGAAAATACTTTCACTTACAAACAAAGAAACAAACAAGCAACCCAAAGGGCTACAACAATTTCTGATATTCTCCAAGAAGACATTTAAGAAAAGAGGCTTTTAGAATTCATTCACACTTTGTGCTAGATCTTACTAAATTTTTTTCACTTCCTTAGTTGATGTGTTGATGACAACCCTTCTTTGTATTCTCTGTTTACTTCTGAGCAAAAACCCCTGGATACAACTCTTCCTATGTGTTTTGAATCTGTCAATAGCTTAATGCTAACAATGAGATAAAAAGTGAAACTCCTGAGACTTGATCTGAAGACAATTCCCACTAGGACACCCAGAATTCAACTGCACCAAATAAGCTCCCAGTAAATTTATTCTGGTCTTTGTCTATGACTGCCAAGTACACTTTCACACTAAGACTATTGAATAAGTTATTAATTTTCGTGCCATGCATTCCACCAGTGCTTGTGAACCCACAACTCTCATTCGTTTTTAAGGCTATGCTAGAACCTCAATTCTTATGAGTAGAATTAAGCAGTCACTCATCATATTCTCCTATGCTGTTGTTTCAGAAAATAAAATACTGAAAAGCTTTTAAATAATACAATTTTGTTTGTGTGTGCCTGATTTAGAAGCTAGAAATTACAAAATCAGAACACCAGTATACACTAGATCTTCCACTTCATGTTCACAAGGGTTCTTTCACAAACATTTAGATTCCATAAGGGCAACAATAATGTGAACAAACTCTAACCTAGGGTCCAATTATTTTCTAATGGCTGCATTGTCAAACATTCTTAGATTATGGATTATGTTGTAGTACACAAACTTTGAGACAATGCAAACATTCTGTCTAATGCACCCTTAACCTCCTTGTTTCATCTATGCCATTCTTTCAAACTACTTATAGCCTGGGATTCGGGCTCTTTGCATTCCAAATGAGGGTCATATTTGACATGACTAAATATTTGTTGAGTGACTGAATAAATAAATATATGAATTACAAAACAACTGTTTTTAATAAATGAGCCATCTCAAATTTGTCTTGCTCTCTCTTTTAAATCATAAAACTGAAGAAGAAATATACATATTTTTAAAAATATGTGAATTAAGACCTATAGGTAAATAACTTTCTGGATTTAAAAAATAAACAAAATATATTTTCTATGGTAGATAGCCTATTGACTAAGGCTTAATGACTAGGGAACTCTTACATTCAAGTTTCAACTTTAAATTTTGGTAAGCGTCTTAAAACTACGTATTCAGATGAATTTTTGACATGATGCTGATATTAGTAAGACACTGAAGAGGGTCTATGTGGAAGAAGAAATTAAAATGCAAATTCTCGAGAAAAATATGGCTATAGAATGAGCATATTAGGACGTTTGCCACCTGAGACACTTGGATGTTCTCACAAAATCATTAAATTCTAATTAATATTGAATTAGGCAGCCACAGTGTCAGGCACCCCAAAGTGTTTCATCTCAGATTAGCAATGCCCATCCTCTCATGATGCACCTCCAGTTTGTTATGTGATGATACCTTGCTTCATGTTTGGCAATTCTGGAATCTTCTAAGTCCATGCATTGGAGGTGTTGAAAAGTCATTACATGAGACTGCCTCAGAGAAAAGCAAAACAGGTATGGGGCTTCTGTTGTTTATTATTCAAGGATCAGCTACTGACTCCTCATTCTTTCAAGGAACTGCTATGGTGATGTGTGTATAGCTGACAGCTGGACACAGAATGCCTGCTACTTTCTCTTGAACGTTACAACAACTTTCAAGTCAAATAAAAGTTGAATCTTAAGGACAGTGAAGGAATTCTTTTCATACATCACCATTCTTCATTCTAAATCTTTGGAAGTTAAATACCATACAAACTTAAGAGGATAACATTCAGGCTCAAGAATATTGAGTCAGTGATACCTGATTTGCATAAGCCCTCATTTTCCTGGAACAGAATCAACAGGATTCTCACAGACAAATAAAAGATTATTATAGGAGTTGCCTCCATAATTTTGAAGGACAAGAACATTTGTGAGGGAGAAGTAAGAAAAGTTATTACTCAAGATAGCCTGAAATAGACATCTGTCTATAGATGGTATTGAGAGTCACAGAAATTATCTTCAAAGTGGCAGAACCTAAAGACTCAAGACCCATGAAGTCATTCCAATGTCAGAGGGAAAAATCAAGTTAAATCAGAACATAGTTGTTTATACTCATAAAAGTTATTGCACCATTGTATCCATGGTTGCATATTCCCCTTTTGGGTTGCCCTGATCCTGCTTTATGATGTTAATTTTGCTTCCTTAGGAGGGGCTGCTCTCCACTGAGCAGTCACTCATATATTCAGGTGATATTGTATGAATATTTGCTCATTTTTACTGGTCAAATAAAAGCTAGATCTTTTGACTGGTCAAGAAAAGCAAAATGTGGGAATGAAGGCTCAGAGAGAAGAAGAGAGATGTGAGGAAGGAGAAGAAAAAAGGAACAAGAGAAGGTAGTGCAGAACTACATGTGCAGGAGAAATTTCAAGTAGCAACGGTAACATAGCTAGAGAATAGGTTGGTGTGGTTATAGAGCTGCCCAACCTAGGCTTGTAGCCTATGAAGATAATAACTGGAGTGTGTGTGTTTAATACAGTTTTTATTGAGGCTAAAAATTACTGCAATATTTCCCTTAGTATATCAGTAATGTACGTATATATTAACAATATACAATAATAGTTTTATTTTATTTTGATCACATTCATCCTCCATCAGTTTCTTATGTTCCCTTCCCATTCCTGCTGATCCCCTCCTTTTAACAGCTAGTCCCTATTATAATTTCATGTATTTTATTTTTGTGTTTAAACAAACTGATTTAATTGGGGTTACTTACGGAAGCACATGTTAATGGTAATTTATAGGCTCATGAGCAACTTACCAGTTGCTATACACATGAGTCTGTCTGTCCTTTCTTTAGAAATGATTATTTTTCAGATTCTCAGTGAATTGCAATGCCTCACAAGCCTCACTATGTGTGATGGAGTGTGGACTCTGTAGACATGGTTTGATTAAATGATATGCCTCTCGTTATATCATGCATTTCTCTACAATCTGTCTTTCTAAATTGGATGCAGGCAACTCATGTTCCCATAGTCTGAATAATAGTGCCTGTTAAACTGGTGTCTTGATTTCTAGTCTGCTGTTACTCTATGTTAATATCCTCAGATTCAATATTTTTCAGTCATTTTTAAGCCCCAAGGACATAGAATAGCACTTTGTATTAAAGGAACATTCTGTATTCACTAGTATTTTTGTATTTATTTATTTTGCCATTCATCAATTATTTATTTATTTGCTTGTGTGTTTATGCATATATGTTTTTTTTAATGCATCGGGTGCACGTGTGTGAAGTTATATATTATTGTGAATACATGTTTGGAAATATTCAATTGTAACGGCAGATGCATGTATGTCACAGCACTCACATGAAACTCTGAGAACAACCTTGAGTATCAGTCCTCACAGTACAGCTTGTTCAAACCAGGGAGGGTCCCTTGTTTGCTACTTAAATTTTACATTGCATCTTCCTGGAGGAGTGAAAGGATTGAAGAGGCATACTCCAACAACTGGGTTTAAATGGGTTCTAAGGATCTGATTCAGGTCTTGAAGTTTGTACAGGAAGCTGTTTAGGCACCAAACATACTTAGCTCACATTACCAACCCTGCCTAGTCCTGCTAGGTCAACATTGTTTATGGAAAATACAAAATCATTCATTGGAGTTTCTGAAACTATATAAGTGTTTCCTAACTTAAGTTTAAAAATTGCCCAAACTGATTTAATTCTTTTATACAAAGATAAAAATAAATAATAATTAAATAAGTAAATAAATAACATAGATAATAGAAGTATTCTCTTCTTTCTTCAGAATAGAGTTTCAACTTCTTGTCAAGGGTCTCTTTTAGGATTCGATGAGAAAGTCTTTTAAAAACTGTGGCTGAAGCATGCTGAGAGAATCTCTTGGGCTTTGTGCAGATGTGGGATATATTTACCCACATACAAATTTTCTCACAACACGAATGCCAACCTTTATTATCACAGCTTCTCATCTCTAAGTAATACAAGTGTCCCTTGGTAGAAGAAGAAAACTTTCTGCCCCCACTGACAGCAAGTTTTTCACTCCTGCAGAGAGAAGGCTCAAAGAACAAAGTTCACCAACTATATGCAGGGCATGTAGCTAATTATTGCAAGTATCTCTTCTCCCTCTGCTATTTTCCTTTATTAATGCTGAAGCTTATATGTGGAGGCTTGCTCATCTATTGTTTTAGGTCAAAGTGATAGTCAAATTCTTATTCCACATCAATATGTCTACTTCAAAATCTCAAATATGCTAACACACTAATCTACTTAATCAATGATATGGAGTACATTTGTACGCCATCCTATACCACTGTTTGAAAAACAGGTGATTTTAAATAAGAATATAAAGAAATTATGAAAGAAAAACAATGTATCTAATTCTCCAAGGAACACTATATTGTGGGCCCCAAGAAATGAATTAGTAGATCAGACTACCTTCTGTGCAAGAACGGGGACTTGAATTTGAATCTTGAGTAGTCACATAAAAGCCATAATACACACATACATACATACATACATACATACATACATACATACATACACACACATTTTTATGTATATAAGTATGTGTGCATATATGTACATATATATGTGTGTATATGTGTATATTAGTATTGTGCATATGTATATACATATATGTATATATGATAACTTGCACTGAGGGGATCAAGTAAAGGAAGAGAAGTAGGCTTTGCTGACAGGCAGCCTAGATATAAGATCAATGAGGCTTTCTTTCAAAGGATAAGGTAAGGAATGATAGAATAGGATACTTAACTAACCATTGAGTTTGGAACTAGGTGCATGTACCTACACATGAATGTATATAGATACCAAAAATATGTCATACACCTATACCAAATATATTCTCACATATATACATACATACAAAAGTAAATTTTATATTAGTATACAAAGATACAAGCATTAATGCAATTTAAATGTCAAAAATTGTAGTGGAGTGCAAAGGGACACCTTTAAGACATTTCTGCAAACATGTTCATGGTGATTCTCAAAAATGAGCATCATACTTTGTCCCTTCTTTTTGCTGGACTTTACTCAAGTTCTCTGCAAGAGAAGTGATTACTTTTAGTATCGATTTGATTTTCCATTCTAACCACCCCGTGTTTTTCACAAACAGGTTAACAATTCCACTCTTCAATATGTGTGTGTTTATAAGACAATAAATATTTGAAAAATAGTTTGTTAATGTGAAACTTTTAAAAAATAAATATGTGAAATATAATTGATATATTCTATATCTAGCCCACTGAAGAATAAACGATAAAATTTCTTGCATTTGCCAGAGAATTCTTATAATGTCCACTGCAGAATCTTTAATTTTAACAGCACATTAATGACATCTAGACATGTTGTGTCAGGTTTCCTTGTGTCAAAAATACAAGGTGATAATAAGAAGTATTTATGGGTCTTAATAGTTTTTTTTTCCCTTTCCCCATGTGGTAAAGCTACAAGCAGATATTCTGCACATCTTTAAGAGAATGTATCTCTATTTTCAAGTAACCTGAGAGGATGCCTTTTATCACGTCATCCCTTGATACTGGCCACTTGCCTGTATCCTGACATGGAAAAAAAAAAGATGTTTTTTTTTTGACATTGAACCAATTGCATCCTTGTAATTAATCCACATGGCCAGTCAAAATGTTGGACTCTATTACTAACAAAGGATTCTATTACTAAAAAGATGTTTGGGAAGCTAGCAGTTCTACTGAAATTTCTGTTAAAATGTTATGTTTCATGTTTCAAACTTTCACTAAAAGCTGTTGAGGTTTGTGAACTATCTCTTGTAGTAAAAGTGAATGTGTGTGTGTGCGTGTGTGTGTGTGTTTCACAGCATTAATGTCTTCCTTGTCTTCGTCTTGTGTGAAGAGAGCAATAGTCTTTACTTACCTGACAGAAATTATCAGGTATCTCCTTGGTCACATTCTATTCAGGTATGAGTAACTTGGCAATCAGATTAGCAACATGAAGAAGTACAGATTCAGACAGTGTGCAAGCAGTAATGCAATCTTTGCCTGTCCCAAACTCAGATCCCCAGTATAAGTAGTGGTAATGTTGAGATAATTAAAGGATGTCTTGAGAACCAAGGGTGTTTTCAGAAGTATTTGTTAGCAAATGTCAGTTCTGCATAATGATAGGTTTCTTTGTGACATTTTCAAAAGTATACATCATTCATTTAGATCATGTTTGCTTCCTATTTCTTCTCTTGGTGTTTCCTATCTTCTCCCTACTTCTGTTAAATCTTCCCTCTTCAAAATTTTCTCTCTTTGTGTGTGTAAATGAGTTACACTAATATTCATGTCATTTACAGTTATATGATAAAGAGTTAGAGGAACATGGATAATTTGCTGATGGCTGGAGTACTTAAGAGACTGTCTCTCCCTCCCATAGCAAACACTACCTGCCTAAAGAACATCAGTGAGGGTTGAATTAAGTTTTTTAAAAGAGCTATGGATACTCTTTTGATTAATAGTTAACAAGGTGAAGAAGTTCAATTTTGAGTTCTTCTTTCCTGTTTTCATGATGCTGTCATGGCCAAATTTGTTCATTTCTAATATAAAAACTCACATACTGTCTATATTTAATACAGACAGTATGTATATGTCACACACACACACATCATACATACTACATATAACACATGTGCACACTTGCATACTACCTAATTTATGTACATATGCATTATAGACATACATAACACCTATCATACACACATAACAAAAATGCACAACAAACATCATCCTCCCATATAAACAACACCATAACTGAAACCAAATACATTATTTTATATGCACATAATGTCTACTCAACACACATACATATAACCTACCGTATATGCACTCATATAATCACATAGATTATACATAATTAATGACTTTTACAGCTAAATAATCATAGAACTTTACATTTTGCTAACAAGATAATTCAGTCAGTCAAGTATTTTACTTGAAATCATGAAGACTCAAGTTTAATCCACAACACCTATGAAAACAGTATCAGGCATCATACATAGCACATTCTTTTAATTTTACTGCTAGGGAAGTAGAGACATGTAGATCTTTGACACTCTGTTCCCAGATATACTTGGAGAGCTCCAGGCTAGTGGGTCATTCTATTCAAAATACAAAATGGACCACTACAGAGGAAGGAGAAAGAGAAACTATCCTCTAGCTTGCAAAGGTACATCTACATACATGCATATGCACCTTCATACATGAAACCTGTAACACAAGAAAAAAGAAGTCTAGTGCCAATAAAACATCTTTTAAAAAAGTTACTTTATGGAAAAGACATGAAGAACTTTGTTTGTACAAGTCTTAAAGCCTCCATTAACTGGCTTCAAAAGAGCGTGCTAATTTGCAAGGGTGTGATGAGATGATTTATTTATAAAAGCAATGGTGCTGAACCATAAATTATAATAATTATGTCATTGAACATAATTATTTAAAAATCATATTTATCAATCCCCAGAGTTTGGTTGGTTACTGGTCATCATCAGAAATTATTAGTTGGAAAGAGTTTCTGAGTAGAGGTCACAGAATCCATTTCTCCTGCTTTTATTGTAGTTTCATTACTGAATGATCTTAACAAGACCCCCTAATCAATTAGCATCTCCTACAGACATAACATGTGACTTCACTCCTTAGTGAGCCTCCTTATTTAGAGACAGAAATCACACTTCCTTAATAACTAAAGTGACTGCAATGTGTCAGTAATACTGAGGGCAAGGAGATTAATCAAAATAAGCTTAGTTTCTGGAATTTTGCCTGCCTTTCACTATAAGAATCTTCTAAGTATATATTCTGGCAATGACAGGATGCACTGCCTTACAGTCTGAAAAAAAAAAAAAACTTTTTTTTTAAACAAATGCTAGTATGATTGACAGGTTTTTGGTTTTCTCAGTTCTCAATATACCTTTCCATTTTTCATCAGATGTTTCCTCCTGTTTTCAGGCTGTCTTATATTAATTCCTTTTACTCTATATGGCAAAAAATTTAAACATACTTGCAAATCATATAAAATTATGAAGTCTATAAAAATAGAAAAACAGGTTGAAAAACAAATTAAAAAATCAGCTCCTACATTTATAGTGAATTTTAGCATTGAGTTTTATGTCTATTTTTAACTTTGTACAGTCAGTAATTCTAAATGTGATAATAATAATAATAGTAATAATAATAATGTAATTATTATGATAATAAAATATCAACTACAATGATAATTGCATGAACTTGGGGGAAATAATTTTTGGGGCTGGATTGAAATTTTGGTTTGTAAGAGTGCTTCCTACTCAAGTATAAGGACCTGAAGTTTGGTCCCTAGAACACACATAAAAAGCTGCACATGGCATCACACAAGTATAATCCCTGTATTGTGGTAGATGGAGACATGATGGTGGGTAATCGCAGCTACAAGACAAAGAGACCAAGCATTAGGAAGTGACCCAATCTCATGTAAATAAGATGTATAAAAATACAGAAAGGCACTGAATGCTACCCTCTGTCATCTCGACACACGTGTATAGAAAACTCACCTATACATAGGCCTACAACACATATAGCTTCTTATTTAAGTGTTTATATAACTTATGTCCATGTTAAAATGAGATTTTTGAGTTTCCAGCAAATATCTTCTACAATACTGTCCCTCTAGGGCTGTTATAGAGTTTAATGAAGCTGCCTTCATAAATTTCCTTACAAGCCACAAGTTCTCTTTCTATATAGTTATGTTTTATTGTGATATCAGAAGAGCCTTTACTGCAACTGGACTAATATATATTTATATCAAAAATATGTCATTTGTGTTGTTTTGCATTTGTACTGCTAGGGCTTCATCTGGGGGCATTGTTCCTTCTATAAGCACTATACCAATAAGATGTGGCTCCAACTCTGATGCCTTTTTTTTTTTTGTCAAAAGCACACAGTCAGAAAGTCAGATGTAAAGTCAAAAGTCTCTCCCACACTGATGACATTAACCTCACCAAATAATAACAATCAGCAGATATATAGTGTGTCCTGTGACAAGTATATGTGGTTGTTTTAGACTTTTGACTAACATCAAAGAGTTTTCATATTTTATATGATCTCATGACAATCATTAGGTGTTTCAATTGCATGCTTGCTTTGTCAAATTATTGAGGAAAATAAAGTAGTAAAATGAAAACTAACAAAGAAAATTGGTGTTGCTTTGAATGAGAATGAGTCCCATAAGATTGTTTATTTGAATGTTTAATCACTAGAAAGTAGAATTTGTTGGGAAGGATTTGGAGATGTGCTCTTGTTATAGGAAGAGTGTCAACATATGTGGATCTTAAAATTTTTAATCCTTGGTCTTTTTCTCTCTGCTTCTTGCTTGTGGAACAGGATGTAATGCTCTCTGTTATAATTGTTCCAGCTTCATGGTTGTCTGCATTCTGCCATGATGATCATAGACTAACCTTCTAAAACTAAAGTAATCCCTGGCTATATGTTTTCTTTTTTAAAAGGTCACAGTATCTCCTGACAGCAAAAGTATAGTATCTTAGACAACATGTCCAAAGTAAATTTTGCCTAGCAATTAGATAATACTCAAATCTAAAGTTGTCTTCGAAATAGGTCTGATGCAGGTCAAGTGGACAAATTATCTCTGATTCTGTAAGAGGAAAGCTTTGTTTAATGTTGCTCATGGATTTTGATGAGTCCCTGCAGTGGGAATGGGGCCATTAATTCAAGATACTTTTTCTTGGATTTTTGGTATTTATATAACATGCAAAGTTTCATCAAAAATCTTTAGGGCTGGTATTTCTGGTAAATAATTTCAAGTGAATAAAGACTTAGTGGAAGTATGTTTTGTGCTGAAGTGAGTTACTTAAAAATATGAACAGAGTGCACCTACATGGTAAGACATGGTATACACTGAATACTGCCTTGGTAAATTAATACCTAGTCCAACCTGCTTCTATTCTTATCAGTGTGAATTGACATTTTCTATCTGTCTTGTATTAAAAACTTATTTTATATTTTATATAGACTGATAGCAACAGCCTCCAGCCTATTTTATACTTATTATGTAACGATCCAGGAAGAAATGAAAAATTTTCACTTGTATACCTAAATTTGGCTATCAGGCATTTGACATATAAAAATATTGGAATTTACCCAACATCTCATGCTGGGGAGGGAAAAGCCCAAAAAGTATCAGTCACATATGGGAATTTGTCATCAAGGAAGAGATTTCACATATTTCTAAGAATATCCTGGACCACACTGAAGATACACTGAAGTTGAATTGATGATGAGTCAGTGATTGGCAGGAACATTCCTTGGTTGCTTATCTGGATATACCGCTTATTCTATTTTAAACCTAAATTTTATTTCAGCACCCCAAAGATACATATGCTAGTTTCACTGAACCTCATTGCCATTCTTCTAATATGGCCAAACTATATATTTATATATTTTACCATAAATATGACAAATGAGGATATGTAGTCAAGTCTTGTTTATTTGGCATGTTGGGTATCAGGTTCTTTTCCTAACAACAATAGTAAAACTTTATGTGTTTAATTTTTTTTTCAAAATCCATGAAACTGTGTAATGCATCCTAGTTCTCCTAACTTCACCTTTCATTTTACTTCAGTTTCTTTCGCCAACATTCATTCTTCATTCTTTAATTGCACAGAGCCTGTACCATAAACGTACATTATACCACAATTTTCTACACTAACCATTTCTATTTTAATTTGTGAATTCTGATGTTTTAGCTATGTTAATGTCTGAGAATTTACTGAGAATTTTTTTTTTAAAGAAGAGGCACAGCTTCTTCTTCTTTCATATGTAAACCAAACTCTGAGTCTATTTAGAACAAACTCCATTTTCAGGATCTGACACACAAGGTTACATCCCTGACTCACTCTTCTGACATTATAATATCATAAAATGATAGACATTCTTTTCCCTGAAAATATGCTAAAATTTGAATAATTTGAAGTAATTCTGAAACTTTCTTCCTATTTCAATCTCCTAGCTTTGTCCTATATCACGTTCAAAAGCTTTATATTTTGTTCTCACTTCCATTTTTCTGACATACTCTGAGTGGCCCTATGGTTTACAATGTGGCCATTTCTTGATATCTGAAAGCAGCAAACTACCTTGCCTGTCAAAACTTCATCATGGGCTATTAACTTCATCATCTGTGGAGAATAATGAAATCTACATGTTCAAGCCTGTCCTTCAAAATCAATTCCTACAGGAAACTTGTCTACACTCCTCCCACTTTCAGACTAAAGTGGACTCAGTATTTATGGGTTCTATGCATAATCTATGAGAGTCTACAATAGCAACAAGATCACAGAGGTGGAAGGAACCTTAAAATAATAGGTCACAAAGAACTTAGACATGTGTATTGACTATAAACTAAGCTCAAAATCTTGTTTGTGAGATTCTGAAAAATGTTACTCATTTACAGAGAGGGAAGGAATTCTACTAAACTCATTGGTACTTTAACAATCTAATTCAAAATATTTCTATAAAAAAACTGCTACTTCTTCCCTGTCTTGACTGCAAATTTTGTTTGTTGTACCAAAATTACTCTTTCTCAGATGGTAGGAGACTTTTATTATGCTCCAGAGTGAGTACCTCTTTCTTTTCTATAACCCCTTAAATTTCTCTTTCTTTATAACATGCTTCACATTTTGTAGGGGAATCAAAACCAATATATGTTTCTATATTCTTCAAGACTGTATCTATATGAAGAAGAAAGAATGTGAGAGAGTGTATATTGACTAACCATGACTCAATACACATGCCTGTTGTGAGTCTTCTTTATCTCTTCTCCAATTTCTTATCTCCCCTCTCCTGTAACACTTTAATACACACAGAATCTTTAAACATATTTTGGCAAATCTGAAACTTCTAACAGTGGATCTGGAATGTCCATAGATATAGAGCAAACTAAAATAATAGTCACTTACTACATCCTGGAATTCCCCTAATATACCTTAAATTTGGCCTGAAAGTTCACTTGGGTGTCTCCATCTTGGCAAATTGTCTGGCTGTAGAAGGACATCTTGGGTTGACATGGGCCTGAAACCGAGACTGAAGGTATTTGGGCACACCTACAGAACCCATGGCCCTGATTCATGGTCTCATCTCCATTTAAACTATACCATCAGTCCATTAAGACACAGGCAGAGGGCATGACTAACAGGCCTCTGCTTCGAGAAATTTACGTATTAATAAGGCTGGGATGGGGCTAGATAATTAAGCTATTCCTTCCTGGTCACTCCTCCTTCCCACCCTCTATATAAGCCAGCTCTCCCCAGACTCTTGGGGGCACACGCACATTCAGATCCAACTTTTACAGCACGGCCAATAAATTTTTTCCATGGACTCCACTTGTCTTCTGGGCCCAGACTTTCTCCTGCATGTGAGAACCTTGGCCGTTGGAAGAGCCTCCAGGACAGGCGTGCCACTGCAGGAGGCGGTCTGCGGTCTGCAGGCTGCCTTCACTGCCTTTTCCCTCTGGGCCACCTCTGGCCAGACTCTCTCACCAACATGATCCTCTGGCAAGCCTGAGCCCCTCCACCCGCGCGCATGTTTTTTTTTCCCACAGTAAATGGTAGATCCCAATATCCTGGACTACTGCAATATAAAATGTTCATGAATCTTTAAAATCCTCCCTTTTTCCCTCTCTCTGTCTCTGCCTCTCTCTCTCTCTCTCTCTCTCTCTCTCTCTCTCTCTCTCTCTCTCT
>NW_021620790.1:3726675-3742490 GCF_004785775.1 Grammomys surdaster | reverse complement strand
TCTCTCTCTCTCTCTCTCTCTCTCTCTCTCTCTCTCTCTCTCTCTCTCTGTGTGTGTGTGTGTGTTTGTTTTTCTCTCTCTATCTCTCTATTTCTCTGATCCTTATGCTTGTAGATTTGCTATATACTTACACCATGCTTGACTACCTGCTGTCAAGTTCCTTATAATATTCAAGGACTCATCCTGTGAAACTGTAAACATACCCCCAAAAATATCTTCCTTTATTGAAAGTTACCTTGGTTGATTGTAATCCCAGCACAGGAGGCAGAGGTGAATATAGTTACATCCTTGTTATACAGCTACTCTTACCTACATTATAAGTTCAAATTTCAGACAATGAGAAACTCTATGACTTAAAATTTTGTTTTGTGAGGCAGTAAACCATACCAGGAAACCTAATAAGGTTGAGATGAGTTGGAAGGCCCAGAACTCAAAAGAGACAGTAGGGGATTCTGAGCAGGCCCCTGTCATGTAACCACATCATTACATGGAGAAGATCATGATCATCAGTTATATAGGCATAGCACCACCAAGCCCCTCCACATGTAGTTGATGCATCCCTAACATTTCAGTCCAAAGCAATAGAAAGCATCTGCTGTCAGACAACACCCCACCCCAATATGTACATAAGATCCTATGCAGAAGGAATAATGATGTGTCAGAATTACTACTTTACCTGAGAACATCCGTCAGAGAAGATCTGTAAAACATCATAGGGAAGAGAAGACTCTCCTGAAGCTTTTGCCACAGAAAGTTTGTCTGTACCCTGCTTGCTAGCTGAGTAACATGACAATGAAAAATCCTATGCCTTAAATATTTTCAGTGGATAATACCTAAGTAATGGCTTCCCAAATTGACCTTTGGCCTTCACACATATCCACACACATGTAAATTAGCATTCTCACACAACTGTGCACCTGCACACATGGGAAAATTCACATGTGCACACATAAAAACAAACGACAACACTCATACACATACATATACAGAAACATGTATACACACTAGCTCACACAAATACATACAGTGAGATACTTACACATATATATATATGCACACATACATACACTCATACACAGACACCCACTCAGATGAACATAAACATACACACATGCACTCACATACATATATGCGTGCATATATACACATACATACATATATATGAGAGATAGATATAGGTATAGATATACACAGACACATGCTCAGATGAACATACACACACACACACACACACACACACACACACACATATATATATATATATATATATATATATATATATACACACACACACACACATTCATGCAAACATACTAAATATTCTATAAATGGAGTTACTGCCTTCAGACATGGTTTTGTAATAACTCTGAAAACTCTAATCCACTAACCTACATTAGCTCCTTGCTCAGTCCTTCACTACTTTGTCTTATACTGCTTTGTCTGTAAGAGTGGTTGCTGGAGCCCCACCAAAGCATTTTCAGCATGTAAGATGGTAATCACTGCAGTCATCCTGGCAAGTAGCCTTTCTTTTTCTGCCACCAGACCTTTACTTACTCAGATGTGAATGCTGCCTTTTTTAGCATACATATCTGTGGTTCTGTGAAATTGAATATCTCAATTAAATAGCAACACCTATGATCCATCCTTTCAAATACAGACTGTATTTTAAAAGAAAAATATCTTAAACACTCAAATACTGCGAAGATAAAGAACAGCAACAGGAGATTGGGAATAGCATCAAGATCAGCAATAGTAAGAAACCACTTTGGACCTTAGCATGAACCTAACCTAGACCTCCAAGAGGGTAATAGGCATCATTAAAGCAGAAACTAGTTTTTGAAATGGAGCTTAAGTCATTTTAGTCAATAGAGTTAAGAAATTTTAGTCAATGGAGACTATTGGAAGAAATTATACCTGCCTTCTTCTGAGTTCAGTAGGATAATCAACAGTTCACCCATCCCCCTTTATCTTCTAACATTAGAATTTATATAAAAGGGAAGCCAGCTAAGATATCTTGAGAAAGTTAGTCTTTTGGGACAAAAAGAAATTGGGCTAGAGAAAACAAACCAATGCATTAGCTTTTTCCAGCCCAGTTCTGTCCACTTGAGAAGTCTGTTCTACAATTTCTAAGAACTGGGTTCATTCAAGTTCTCAGAAGGCACTATGTATTTCCTGTTTGAAGCTCTTCAGATATTTTTGTTTTGGTAACATTATCCTAAAATCTCTTTAGAGAATTATTTTATGCCTATTTTAATTCTAAAGCATGAGAGACTGGTTTAAGCTGCCCCTGAAGCATATGTTAGCTATTTTTTACACAAGAAAATCAAATATACTCAAATCTCATTTATTTTAATGGACCCAAACTCCATGAAAGATAACAGTTGTCAAAACTGTTGGACATAAGCCCTCAAGAATAACTTCATCTACTGTTTCTTAGCTATCATACTAATATGATCATCCCTATATTTTACAGGATATTATACACCCATTTGACTATGAGAGTTTTTGAACAAGTTTTTTATATTTTAACAATAGGCTCTGTTCCCAACACCAATTAACACCTGTGGCACAGCAGAAGGATGAGAGAAAATGTGAGAGAATAAACATCTACTTATGGTGTCTGAACCCAGAATGTGAGTTATCACCAAGGGAACACTCTGCTACACTTTAGCCCATGTAGCTTTCTGATGCTAACAATCAGGGGAATTGAAGTAGATACAGAAAGGTCTTGGATTTGGCATTCAAGAAGAACACCGAGAGAGTCTATTTTGGTATGTATCTATTATTATGGTAATTATTAATGTCCTAGAAAGACAATAATCCAAGGCTATCTGGATGACTTTAGAACACTGAGATTAAACTGTGCTCTTTCTCTTTTGGAGTTCAGAGGCAGAATGAAAATTCTATAGGATATGTCTGATGAGCTGCCAATTACATATACTTACAATGAGACTGTCTCAATTCACAGGTGACAAAATTTCAGTTCTTTAGTTAATGTGTGTCCATTGCAAAGGAGTGGGTATGCCACTTTCATTGGATAAGAAAGTGAGCATAAAAGTTATAATGCCATAAAATGTGACTTAGTTAGGGTTTTACTGATGTAAACAGACACCATGACAAAGGCAACATTATAAAGACAATAATTAGGGCTGAGTTACAGGTTCAGTAGTTCAGTCATTACCATCAAGGTGGAAACATGGCAGCATCCAATCAGGCACAGTACAGGAAGAGCTGAAAATTCTACATCTTTATCTGAAGGCTAGTAGTGGAAAACTGACTTTCAGGCATCTAGCACTAGGGTATAAAAGCCCACTCCCAGTGACACATCTACTCCAACAAGGCCAAACCTCCAAATAGTGTCACATCTTGGGCAAAGTGTATGCAAGCCATCACATTCCACTCCCTGCCCTACATAGGGCATATTTCAAACATATGAGTCTATGAGGGCCATACCTAGCCACAGCAAAGTAAAAATATGCTTTTAGTCCAACTTCAAAAGTCTCCATAGTCTATAGTAGTCTCAACAGAGTTAAAAGTCCAAAAGTCAAAATCTCTTCTGAGATTCATCCAATCATTTAACTGTAATCTCTAAGGCAAAACAGGAAACCAGCTAGGTATGCTCCAAACTCTGCATCTCCGTGTCTGAAGTCAACTTAGTCTTCAAATCTCCACTCTTGTTTTCATTTTTGTTATCTGCAACAAATTTCTTTTTTTCTGAACTGGTTTTACTTTTTAAGTAAGGAAAGATGATAGAATAAGACAAAATTGATGCATTGGACACTATAAGTGAATATCATTCTTCACAAGAGTTATAATTATGTTCAGTGTACATCTAAAGAAAAGACATTTTTAATAGACAAAAGAGGGAAAATGTACTGCTGTGTGTTTTCAAACTAATTATGTTTCCCAAAACCTGTTTGCAGTATTCCGCAGGTAGGACTAAAGAAAGCCTGTCCTCAGTAGCTTTTTTAGTACTTAATAAAGCTACCAGAGGCCAATGGCATGGCACGGAGGCAAAGGCAGGACTTTTAGGATTCCCCAGAAGTGACTGAAGAGTAGGAAGAGGACATAGGAAATAGACAGATAGAAAGGTGTGGGAGGGAAACACAGCTGATATGTAGATATATGGAGAAAGTGGTTCAGAAGGGATGGCCAGTAGGGTCCAGGACAACAATGATAAAAATTTAGATTTAGTAAGTATCCAACCAGAAATATCAGAGAGAAGTATGTGTTAGCCATATGGAATTAAGTTGTAGCCTCTACATTGAGCTGTTTAAGGTATTTAAAATATAAGGCTGTGTATATGCATCAGGAAATACAGAGAAGATTAACAACTTACTGTATTCATAACACTTCCCAATAGTGATAGATAGAATGATATGTTCATGAGTATTGGTACACATATGTGTGCATGCAAAATGAGGCCAGAGGTTATCTTCCCTGGTGGCTATATACACCATTTATTGAGGCAAGATGTCTCTAGTCAACGAATCTACTGGTTTAGTTATGTTAACTAGTCACCAAGCCCATGTGTTCTACTTTTTTCTTCTTTCTAGTGCCCTTCAGAATATAAGCATTTTACATGAGTTCTGAAGGAAAAAAAATACTCATGCTTGAACAGCAAGCATTTTAGCAATTGATTTTTTCCAGCCATAAGACATATCCCAATAAAAACATATAAAAGCAACCATACCTAAGCCCTATGTGCTATTTCTAGCACACCTGGACCCAACCAACACAAGCAGCACCCTTATTTTTTACACTGGTCTTCAAACCACTGGGTGCTTGTCTTGTCTCTTCCATGTATCACTTCTGCCCAGATGAAGTTTGAGCTGATGGTTCCTGAGGAATCTCCTCTAATCTCCTCGGAATTCTTCATATATTGTATATATGCACACATACTCATATATATTTCAGGGCTTTGGGAATAATGGTTTTCCCAGCAGACCCCAAGGACAGCCAACTTTAGAGAACTATGCTTGTGTGATAAGTAGCAGCAGTCCTAGGCCTTTCCATTAACAGTCACTGTCTGGGAAGACAATGTAGTTATTAAAGTGCTATTGAAAAAGAAGAGGGCCTGAATTTGATCCCTAAACCCACATAAAATAATATGCACTTGGAATGACAGTGTTGAAGGACTGGAAACAGGATGACTCATAGGGCTCACTGAGCAACCAGCCTAGTCTACTTGTACATTTCAAGCCACTAAGAGACCCTGTCTACAATGAGGGAGAGAGAGGAAAGAGAGGAGTATAGGAAAGGGGGAAAGGAAAGGAAAGGAAAGGGAAGGGAAGGGAAGGGAAGGGAAGGGAAGGGAAGGGAAGGGAAGGGAAGGGAAGGGAAGGGAAGAGAAAGGAATGGAAAGGAAAGGAAAGGGAAGAGAAAGGAATGGAAGGGAACGGAAAGGAAGGAGATGGAATGGAAGGAAATGGAAGGGGAGGGGAGAGGGGGAAAGGGAAGGGAAGGGAGGAAGGGAATGGAAAGGAGAGGCGGGGCGGGGCGAGGCGAGGCAAGACATACAAATTGACTGAAGACCAACTCCTGAGCCCGTTGGTGAATGCACGCATGTGAACTCACATTGAAAAATATTTATAGAGACTACACAAGGAATTCCTGTGTGGATTAACAAATGGAACCAGGTTACTATTTAAGGATGAGGGAATTGGTGAAACTATGTGTCCAAGGCATAATATAATCTTTTAAAAAGTCAAACAATGAAAGGAATGATAAGTTCAAAAGCTGTGCATAAATAAAAGGATCTATAAGAATTCTTAAAACAAGTGCAATTGAACAAAAAATATATGCTATCCATTTTAGGTAAAATTCTAAGCCTTAGGGAGAATGCTTTTGATTTTTTTTCCACATTGTATCTTCCCTGAGTACAGCTCTCTCCTGTTTGACCTAGTCTTCAGTCTTTGGTACTGCACAGAAGAGACGGGACCCCACAGGGAAGGCACTTCTCTGTAATTGACTTGCTTCTGCCATTTCCTACTGCTATGCTAAATTTAACTCTTCAAAATCAACCTGGAGGAGCAGAGAGCTGAGACAGCTATACCTGTTTATCTGATTGCCCCTTTTTTGATTAATGGTGAAGTCAGGTTTTAAAATAATGCTTTCTTTCATTTCTTAGTCTCCTGACTGCCAACTGTGCTTTTCTTATTATGGGAAGTTTGGCCGATTCCGATTTTCCACTTCTCTGACTCTAATTCCACAATTACCAATGGAATCTTTGACTGCACACATATCTTTTACTTGTTGGCCCTGAAGAGATCAATATTTCCAATGCCACATATTTTATAAAGCAGCAATTGCATATATACAAGTACAGCGGTATTTGAAGCACTGAAATTTCTTATTTTACATAAATAATAGACCAAAAAAAGAAAAAAAAAAAAACAAGAGCTATCATCTGTGGCTAGATTTCTGAAAACAATGTTTATTCTTAGCAACTCAGCCAAGTGGATGCCAGTTTTTAAAAATTCTGGGTTGGTAGTGTATACTTGTAATTCTAGATCTGTGGAGACAAAAGATAGGAGGATCCTTTGGTCTCTTATCCATTCTAGTTTTACGTGTCCATGCTGCTGAGAGACACTTTAAAAACAAGTTGTATTAAGTGCCTGAGAAATGACCCTCAAGTTTGACTTCTGGCCTCCAAATAAATATGGAACATTCAATAGTACATATGAACACTCATGTATGCACACATAATAATATGAATGTAATGTTAAAAATATCATTTATCAGGGTTTGAAGAGAGGAGGTATGCCTTACAGATATCTACTGTTTGCATCCAGTCATTTGGTGTCTCAGAGGACATTTCAACATCTCCTTACATTATCTTTGAGGTAGCTTTAATGTGAGTCTCAAAGAACATAAACTCATCAGGCTCCTCAGAGGTTCCAAAGTCATAAAACGAACCAGTTATAAGTCAAGAAGAATGACTCCTATTAACAAGGAGTTTTCAGACTTAAGCATGATAATGAAACTCAGGTCTGCAGGAACAGTAATTGAATTAAAATATATTCAAAGTGAAGCTATGATCCCTGTGGAACATTTACATTGGAAAGAACCATTACTCTTTGGTTAATTTACTAACTAGTTATTTTTCTGAGCTTAGGTCTTTGAAAAGTGCTTAAAGAGGATTCTCACTGGGAGAAGACACCAGATTTTGAGAGTCAGTTGTCATGAAAGATGCTGCCTATATCAAGATGGAATTATGTTTGTTCTTTTACATTTCTTCCTAGAGTAGTTGAAAGGGTAGCACTTTTGTTCTCCCATTTTTGGATATATTTTCTGCTTATGACAGCTTTTATGCAAAGTAAAATTGCAAATTAAAAATGTAAAGATTATAGAGATCAATGTTATATATCACGCTGAACACACTAATAAATCTCTCTAGCTTCATATACTACTTAGTAAATTTGAATTTCAACATTATTTTTATATAATTATATGAAATATGTGGATACTTATATTTGTAAGTTGTTGAAATTTTGTATTCCATTTTTTTTCAGATTTTTATTAGCCACTGTCTTAGTTAGAATTTTATTGCTGTAAAGAGGCATCATGATCACAGCAACTCTTATAGAGGAAAATGTTTAATTAGGACAGGACTGGCTTATAGTTTCAGAAATTTATTCTGCTTTCATCATAATGGGTACCCTGGATACACATATATAAACACGGTGCTGGAGATACTGAGAGTTCTACATTTTGATCTGCAGGCAGCTGAAAGAGACTGCCACGCTGAGTGGTTTGTGCATATATGAGACCTCATAGCCTTCCTCCATAGTGACAGATTTCCTCCAACAACATACCTAACAGTACCATTCCCTATGGGCCAAGCATTCAAACACAAGTCTATGGAGGCCATTCTTATTCAAAACCCTACAGCCAGTATGATTTTTACTTTTTTAAACATGGTCTTATACAGCCTATAACTGGCTATGTTGCCAGGGATGACCTTGATCTTTTGATTCTCCTGCATGCACCTCCCAAGTGCTGTGGTTACAGGTGAGTGTAATGAAGCTGTTTATATGCTGGGCTTCCATTATGCTTAGTAGACACTTCACCCACAGAGCTTCATTCTGAGCCTGCCTTTTGGTTCTTAAATCTTCTTGTAACATGTGTGAAGTCTGCCTGGATATTCCAGCATTTTCTGGTTTAGTATTCTTCATTAACAACTAATAATGGAAATGTTACTCCATGATTTGTCAGAAGCTACTCCATCCTCCACTGTCTCCTTTATACATGTTATCACCTACCTTTCTTCCCTCAGCAGAGCTGTATCATACTCAGCTAAGAATTGGAGGCAGAGTTCAGCTCAACCGTCCTGTACTCACCAATCATGTGGTCAGGGGTTAGTCTCTCCAGCACTATTAAAGTCTTCATATTTTCTCATCCTTGAAATGGGTTTGAGCCCAGATTACAAAATTAAATGCAGAGCAAACACATAGCATAGTTTTGGAAATAATAGACTATTGGTTTATAGTGACTTCTTTTTTTTTTCAGAGTCATTTGAGATTCACATTACCTTTGTTAAAATTAAAAGAAAAAAATAAATAAAAGCAACAACTTTTTGTACATTTATAAACTGATAGTAGTTATCTCTGAAAGCAGAAAAATAAAAACAAGCCAAATCACACATCTGTATTCCAGATTATTTAATCTCTTATCAAATTATGTGAAATGAGAGCCCTGGCCGGCTCACTGACATTTCCAAGCCAACCATCACTTTTTTTTTTAAACACAAATGTCTTTTTTTTTCTGAGAAAATTTTTTTTCATTTTATCTCTATTTTATTTTATTTTTTTAAATCAAATTGTATTTTTTACTTATTCATACAGGGGTTATAAACACAAAAAGGCTGGACATGAGGAAGGGGATGACACTGGAGCATGGGTGTTCACGGGGAGTACAGATATCTTTCAGAACAGGGTATAGGCTGGGTGAAGGTTCAGGGGACAGGTCAAAATATCTCTGCCTATGATTCACTTGTCTTTATCTAAGTTGGTATTATCTGCCAAGGCTACCTATGTACAAGATCTATGACTACTCAGGCTGGTAAATTTCAACAAAAGCTGCCTGTTTACAATAGCTTATAGCCATTTGTTTCAATGTTTTTCCACAGAGACCCAAGACTTGGTGTTAGCCTGACTGCATAGGGGTTGATGTCAAAATTATTCACTCTCCAGGATAAAGACATCAGGATAGGTATGGCCCTCATGCCTCACTGGAGAATGACTGGGGTACCTGAGCCATTACAAAGTCCCCTTCAATTACTGGAGGTCTGGCCTCTATCCCTGCCTTCCTAATATCAGAATCGCCACAGCCCTTCTATACTTAGAGAAGACAGGACATGTCAGGTGTGGAAAGCCGCGGCTTGTGCTGACAGCATTCGCCATTACAAGATGGCGCTGGCATCCGGTGCTCCTCCAAGTAAACAAGTAAAACGCGCATGTGCTATGGTAAGAAAGCTCCAAGTCACAGCCCATCCCGGGGCGTTTTGGCGGGTAACGAGTAAGCAGCCAATCAGAAGTGAACATGCTGCTCCAAGAGTATATAAACAGTGCCTCTTCCGGGCCCGGGGTCTTTCTTCCTCTTTACATTGGAATAAACGTTTGCTGCGGAAGGATCCTGGTGTGTTGCCGTGTCTTCCTTGCTGGCGAGGTAGGTGCATGTGACAAGTGGTGCCGAAACCTGGGAAATTCACCAACGCAGGTGCCAAGGAGACCCTCCGCTCGAGGAGTGGATTCAGAACCGCAGGACAAAGATAAGCTCTGAGAGGCATGTTTGGCCTTGATCTATTTCGTCTCCCTCCCCAGGTGGCACTCGTTCTCTTCCTTCTGGTTTTGCAGGATGAGAAAAGCCGCTCGACTGTAGCGGTGGGCCAGGGAGTGCTAGACGAATTACAGGGCAGCATGTCAGAAACAGAGCAGCATAAGCGCTTAGGAGCTCAGGAAAAAAAGGGAGCTCAGAAAAAAAAAAAGGAAAAAAAGGCATGCCTAAGAAAACAGACCCTTCCAAAGACGTTCAGTCCGCAGAAGTGAGAGGTGAGGGAAAGGAGGCTCTTGGGATAGATGCGCACGAAGGGGGCGGAGGCCTCAGAGAGAAATCTCTTTGTCTGCTAAAGGAGCTGGAGGCCTCGGGGCTTGGTGGCTCTGAGTCGGAGGACCTAACTTCCTCTGAAGAGGAAAGAGCTGCTTCAGGTGGGAAGAGCAGGGTTAGAAAGAATTGGAAAACTAAGAAAACAGGGTACTGAGTTGTCACGATAGCTGCCTGCTACATCTCCAATGAACAAGATGAAAAATTACATCTTGAATATGAGAGAGAGAGAGAAAAGATTTTAGAAAAACAGTTGTCCTCTCTCTGAGCTGTGTCAGCAAAAAGTAATGAAAAGGCTATATCAGAGCTCATCGAGAAAAAGAAAGAAATTCGGGAGACTTCCTGAATTTCTCTTTATTTAGCTCTCAGATGTCCTTCTTTGTTGTCTGTCCTTGGCACGCCAATGTCCACGTGTGTCGATTGTTTGTTTTTTGTTTCTTTGTCTAAGTGTATGTTCTATGTTACATGTTCAAAAGACAAAAACGGTTACATATCCAACTCTTGGGCTAGTTTAACTTTGTTTTAAAGACAGTCTTAATATACACAGCAGAGGCTGATAAGCTACCCTACACCTGTAGCTAAGAGTTGAGCTGAGCTGAAAAGGCCTTTCCAGGAATTGACGTTGGTATAAGCTGCTTTTAAAAGAGACCAGTAGCTTTTTGGGTTTTATAAAGAAGCTAAGAGTTGTTTTGTCCTAGAAAAATCTCTGTGACAAGGTGCTTTTCTCTTGAAATTACAGCTAGAAAAGGCAACAAATTTTGTTTGGTCTAAATATATAAGATGCATAGCCACTTCATTGTTGTTTCTGATTGGTTTTAAAAATAAAAAAAAATGTTCTACATGTCTTGGTTATAGATTATTGGCTTAAATTATTGGGTGTGATTAGAAATTTACAACTTTGGTAACAGAAAGTTGGTGTAAAACTAACTCAGCCTTATAGTCATTCAGAAACCAGAAACCAGTATCTCTTCAATGAGAGAGTAAAAGCTGCTTCACACACTCATATATAAGAATTGGCAGCAAAACTCTGTAACATAAAGATAATCTACTTGGTGTTGATTTTAGAAAAAATAGATTGTTTACATTGCTTCTGGTTTTGCTTCTCAAAATTAATGGTTATACTCCAGTGTTGCAAAAGAAACTAAAAATTATAGTTAAACTGCCAGTATTCCATTGGCTACAGTGGCAGTTCAATTGTGAGTTTGGAATTATTTGACTCATCCATGTTTATGGTTGAGAAGAGGATAGAGGAGAGTTGCCTATTTTGTCAGGAAGAGATTACTTGATTTGAAGCTCAGATTAGAGTGATACTAGTAAAAATCTTAGTGCCATGATGAATGCTCAGGCAGGCATGTAGATTGGGATCTTAACATGCTTCTAGGAGAAGGCCAGTGTGAAGGCAATATTAATCAGGTGGAACTGCCTACACAGCTCTCAGACCATACAAGCAAAGACAGAGTTACACAGATACATTCGTCTTTGTGATGAAATTGCACCCTCATACAATCAGGGTCTGGCCATAGCTTGCACAGAACCATCAAGATAAAAGATGTTTTAGATGTGGAAATTTAGATAGTTTTTAAAAATGACTGTCCCAAGAACAAAGGCTTGAACAACAGTCAGGTGACCAAGGTTACTTGACAGAAACTTGTCCTTGTTGCAGGAAGGATAATCTTTGGTCCAGGCCTCAGGATATAGGCCAAGATTAAAAACATTTACATTTGAATTAAGGCTATATACAGAGTGGGTGTGGCAGAAGCTTGTATTTCAGACATTCCTTTTGTCCTGACCTGCCTCTAAAAGAGTGTTTTCTAGAATTTGTTTATTGCCTTGTTTGTTCCTTAGGGAGGTGTCAGCCTCAGACTCAAAAGAAATTCAAAACAGCTTATGGGCCAGGAGTTAGAGATAATGATTATGCTGGAGGAATTAAAATTGTGCCTGTTTCCCTCCATGGCATTATAGCTGTGCCTGTTAACAAAAGAATTGCTCTAGAGTAAGAGAAGACAAGATTGGCTTTCATCTGATACTCTCACTCAGGTAAAAGGAGTTGGTTATTCAATTAGTCCATAAGCAAAGTTCAAATTTAAGATTTATGAAACTAATGGGACATTACAGCCTGTCTTGCCTACTTCAGTTGCCATTCTAGTAAATACATATAGAATTATTATAGATTTAAAAGATTGTTTTTATTGTTCCTTTACATCCTGCTAAAGGTGATGAGGTTTAAATTCAGTGAATTTACTAGTGATTTTTGAGAGCTGATGAAGCGATATCATTAAAAAAACGTTTGTCTCAGAATTATTAATGCCATTAAAAATTTGTTGTTGCTTTAATACAAAAGTTAAACATTTAAATCTCTCAGTGTATATTTTCATTGTCTTGAATTTTCCCCTGCTTCAGCACAAATAATTAAATTATGTGCTGTAACCACTGTTTGAAATGATGAAAAATCAAGCTTTCAATTGGTACACTCATAGCGAGTATATGGCTCATGGTTTGTAACTACTTAAAATTGTTGCCGTTTTAGACATTGCTAATTCTCAAATTTTACAGTTATTTATACAAACACAGTTTAATTTAACCAGCTTACACTTTTTCAAAAGTTTGGACAATTTTGTTGCCAAATGGAGGTGACCCATCTGACAGGTCTCCCTTATAACCCTCAAGGACAAGGCATTATAGAACGGGCTCATCACACTCTTAAGTCTTATCTAATAAAACAAAAAGGGGGAGTCGAGGAGGCTCTACCGTCAGTGCCAAGAGTCACCGTTTCTATAGCACTTTTTACCCTCAATTTTTTAAATCTGGACAATCAAGGCCACACGGCAACTGACCGTCACTGTTTAGAGCCTGACAGGCCAAAAGAGATGGTCAAATGGAAGGATGTCTTGACCGAACAATGGAAAGGCCCGGATCCTATTTTAATAAGAGCCAGGGGAGCGGTTTGTGTTTTTCCGCAGGAAGAAGACAATCCATTTTGGCTACCAGAGCGACTGACTCGATGACTCACGATATTAGAAGATGACACCCAGGCGGACCCTCCAAACTCTGATGACAGCCCTCGTGCTGATCCAAGGGATACAGGTACCTAGTATATCGGGGGAACAATGATGGGCCATATTATCTGCCTTTCCAAAACCCATACCAGTCAGACATAATGTAGCTAATCTGTCCAGGAAATTGTTTCAATATCTTGCAGGAAATTGGTCAGAAAACTTCAATGAGACACTCAAAAAATTGAGAGTGGCTGTGGTGGCCATCAACTCGATTCGCGTGGATCTGTCCCTGACTGAGGGACTCTCCTCCTGGATCTCTTCAGCTTTCTCTTTCTTTAAAAAGTGGGTGGGAGTAGGCCTGTTTGGTACGCCCTATGTTGTGGATTAGTGTTCATGCTTTGGTTGGTTTGCAACCTCAGAGCTCAACAAAAACGTGACAAGGTCGTTATTACCCAAGCACTTATAGCCCTAGAACAAGGCTCATCTCCTGAAATTTGGTTATCCATGATTAAAGAAATAGCCAGTAGACAGATTCCTCAGCCGTTGCACCCCAAGGGATTTGCCCATTGCATTGGGTCGGTGAGGAGTCTTGGTCTGGCTGGTCCTTGTCTGTGTAGCTGTGTTACCTGAATTTGAGGCAAACAGCCCTTGCACCCCTGGGAGATGGCTCCATTGCACAGGGTTGGGTGTTTGCATCTCTCTCTGTTTCCCCTAGCCCTTGCACCCAGAGGACTTGTTTCCATTGCACCTGGTAGGGTAAGGGAGACTGTCTTAAACTATCAGTCCTTGATCACTTATTCCCCCAAGACGGAATTTGCTTGATCGGGCTTGAGTTTGAGTCATGATTGGTACCACGCTAGATAGGCTAAGGACAGTTCCATCTTATTAAAACAAAAAGGGGGAGATGTGGAAAGCCGTGGCTTGTGCTGACAGCATTCGCCATTACAAGATGGCGCTGGCATCCGGTGCTCCTCCAAGTAAACAAGTAAAACGCGCATGTGCTATGATAAAAAAGCTCCAAGTCACAGCCCATCCCGGGGCGTTTTGGTGGGTAACGAGTAAGCAGCCAATCAGAAGTGAACATGCCGCTCCAAGGGTATATAAACAGTGCCTCTTCCGGGCCCGGGGTCTTTCTTCCTCTTTACATTGGAATAAATGTTTGCTGTGGAAGGATCCTGGTGTGTTGCCGTGTCTTCCTTGCTGGTGAGGTGGGTGCTCATGACAGTCAGGGGCAACACTGCTTATACTCTGAAGCCCTAAAATCAGCCATAGACCTAAAATAAGCAATAGACTTGTCATACATGTATACTATAGTGACTTCTAATAGTCAAAGTTAGAGCTGAAGAGATGAGTTAAGACATTGGGTCTTTTGCAGGACCCCAGTTATACATTTCTTCATAAGTTCCCATAACTTGATTTTCAGGGGATCTAAAGTCCTATGCTAGACTTTGAAGACCCATCTGCTCACAGGTTCACAAACTCACATTCAGCCACATACATGTGGCTTTTTTAATGGAAGGAAAATCATAGGTGAAGTTAGAAAAAAGTTACAGAAGAAATAATAATATGAGTGAGTCATTATATTTCTTCAAGAGGACTAACAAAATTCTTGGGCAAAATGAATATTATTATAGTGTCAAAAATGGATTTACAACCTACGTCAAGGAAAACATTCATTTTGATGATAAAATATTGATGTTTCCCATAGTGATTTCTTACTCATATTCCAAACAACAACACAACTTTCATAATTTGAGAAACATCTCCAAACCAGTTTTTCATAAATTTTCCCCATTACATTTGTTGGGACCATTTAATTTTCTTACTTGGTGGTTACATTTTATGCCGCTTGATACAACATTTAATTACAGGTTTAGGATGTGCCTTATTAATTTGCTATTTTATGAGTTGTATTTCATTTATGGTACTGTCATTAGTTCATCATCTACATTGATTCTTCACTCTTGACAGTTGCTGACTTTCATTATTTTTCAGTGGTTTCACTTGAAATCACAAAGCATATTTTTATCAGAAGACAATGTACATGGGCCCAAATAATAAATAAAGTTAAAATTTACTCATCTTAGTATCTTTGAAATAACAATTTTTATCCAAAAGAAGAAAGTGAAAATTGTGAAAGAAGTGTTGTTTGTGTGACTGTGCATGTATGTGTGCTGTGTTTGTGTCTGTGAATACAGAATTTAGTTTTTCAATCAGTGCTGTTATCATGGTAATCAAATGTTGCATTTTTCTTTGATCCTTCTCTGCTATTTCCCCAAATAATATCTTCTCCAACCAAGAAAATATTATTGCCCAAGAACAGAACTTTCTAGTGAACTTTTGGGTAGTTCTGGATATATGGACTTCCCATAATTTTAATTAGCATTCATGCAAAATTTCCATTTTATATTATATATTTATATTATTTATGTGTCAAATATATGTAATAAAATATAATTAATTTTGTAACACAATGTTGGAACAGGGGAGATAGCTCAATATTTAAGAGAACTAACTCCTCTTGAAAATAAAGTAGATTCAGTTCCCAGTACACTCATTCATAGAGCATCTCCCAACCATTTGTAGCTCCAGAACCAAAAATCCAATATCTTTTTTTGGCCTCTACAAAAACTTGAATGTACACACACACACACACACACACACTCAGAGAGAGAGAGAGAGAGAGAGAGAGAGAGAGAGAGAGAGAGAGAGAGA
>NW_021620790.1:3665529-3726665 GCF_004785775.1 Grammomys surdaster | reverse complement strand
AGAGAGAGAGAGAGAGAGAGAGAGAGAGAGAGAGAGAGAGAGAGAGAAAGGACAAATCTCTAAATATATATTTGGTTTTATTTACTATAGAATATTTCAAAGTGATATAAAAATATATTTTGTTTTTGAGCTGGAAAACCTTTTAGAATATAAACTCTTTATCAATAAACTCAATTCTAGGCATCAGTTTTGAAATCTAGCTGGGATTATTTCCTTCTAAAGTTGAAGCTAATATTCTGAAGATATCATTTGACAAAGAATAATGAATATAGAATGAAAAAACTAGCACTAGTGAGTGTGAGTTAGAACACATGTCCCTGTGATATGTAAATAGTTGTTCAGTCACTGTTCTTTGAAGGAGTGATTATTTTTTTAGGGTAGCAACTGAAAGAATGTCTTTGCTCATTGTGCCTGCAGCAGTCATTTTAAAGACTGCTTCAACTATCTCCTCTGGAAAGACTACAGCTTCATATCATCACCTCTAACACTGCTTTCAACATTTGGAGGAAAAAATAAAGATTCTTTGCTTTTTCATCAAAACAATCTTAATGCAGCCTCTGTAGGCATTGTATGTTAAGTCTTCCAAAACTCCTTTTCCAACACTTTCTCCAGTTCACTAGGAAGTAAAGAAGTTATTATGTGTTTCAGAATGTGTTCCCCTGGAGCACAAGCATGGCCTCATTTCAGAATTACTAGAGGTAATTACTCCTTAACACACATGGTAGACTTTCAGGGAATGGAAAGAGATACATGAGGGACATTTTACTCCTAGATGACAGGTATGATTCACATGCAAATTGTTAGAAAGAGAACAGATGTGGCTGCTGTTGAGAAACAACTATTTCAGCACTTGGTTGTTGACTTTCTTCTTGGGTCAGGCATTGAGAAGAGAAAGAAAATTTAAAAAAAATATGGGATTCTGTAAGAAAATGGGATTCATAGTAAGAACAGAGTAATTACAGCCTTTGTTGACTGTTTACATCTTATAATCAAGACAGCCTGTCTTGAAAAGAAGACTCTATAATGAGCAATTTAGTTATGTGATTTTAAAAACTATCATAATATTTACAAACTATGATTTAAAAATATATTATCTCTGAGCTGGAGAGATAGTTCAATGTATAATAGCACTTTCTGGCAACATTTATTTATTTTTCAGGATTGCCGGATAGAAGGAGCGAATTCACTCCATCAAGATGTTGGTAAGTTTTACTTGTGTGCTTTGGCACCTCAGGTTAGCCATTCAGTGACTACTTTCAATATCTGTATTTATCCTGCCATTCTATAGCATAACAACAGTTGGTTGTGTCCATGCTATTGTATTCAATTATGCCATCTATATTTCCAAGATAAAAATGTATATTTACTTTTTTGTTAATAAATATTTATAACATTGTGTGTGTATGTGTGTTTGCGTGTGTGTGCGTACACACGCATGTGCGTGTGTTCATATGGCATGATGCATGGAGGTTAGAGGACAACTTGTGAGACTCAGTTGTTTTATCATTTGTATCTCTGGAATCTAACTCAGATCATAAGAATTTAAGGAGGAACCTTAACCTACTGAACATTTTTCAGCATTATTTTTAACTGTTTCCTTTTTTATTCATGGAGATGGAGTCTCATGGATCCCAACTTGCCTGCACAATTGATAGTAGCTGAGCATGACCTTGAATTTCTGATAGTCCTGCCTCAACTTCCTGAATGCTAGAATTAGAGGTATGCTCCCACACATCTGATTTTTTAGCACTGGGGATGGAAGTTAGGAATTTATGAATACTAGACAAGGTCTCCATCAATTGATCTATATCCCCAGAAAACAGATACAACTTTTAAGTCCTCAGTTTTACCAGAAGTTGAACTAAGTAAAGTCAGATGTGCAGTTCAACACAGAGAAAAATTATTTTATAATTCTTCTCATTTCAACATCTTGATAGAGTAGTGCATTAATACAGTTAACCAAGAATGTTGAAGACAATTTTCAGTTTACTGGATTGAATGAAGCAGTAGTGAGTTGCTTTCAGTCATGAGAAAGAAAACTGTGAGCTCTGTGAAATTTAACTATCAAAGCATCTTATCTCAGTGAAATTAGAAGACAGAAGTTAGCTGGGACCACATTAGAGAGGTAAGGGTTGAGTTAAACATAGTTCCTAGAAGCTCTGAGAGCAAAATGAAGATTACCTCATTAGCATATGCCTTGTCATTACCCCCCTCCCATCTGTGTGTGTTCTATTAAGTCCAATGTTGTCTGAAAGTGTTCTCTTTCATTTTGTCTTTTCTATGTATGTATGTATGTATGTATGGATGCATGCATGCATGTATGTATATGTATGTATGTTGTGTGTGTTTGTGTGTACGTGTATCTTTATATAAGTATATATGTGTAGTGGTGAGATTTTGGCTGGATGGATTTGAGCTCCCACGTGGACCACACATGCACATCCACCCAGAAGCTATCTCAGGTCTGCAAATGGCAAAATGCCAAGCACACACACACAAACATCAGTTAATTTTAAAAGACCTTGTCTATTTCAAAGGCTGGGGACTCCTAAACATTCCCCTGCTATCCCAGGCCCAAACAGAGAAGTGGTCAGTGGACACATGGTCTCACATGGTTGGGCGCCTTTATTTCCTGCTGCTCTTGCATCCACTTCTTTTCTCCCAGTCCTAGAGATTCCCTGTTTCTCTCTGTGTCCTATCCACACAACTCTAAGAATCCTGCCCTTTATCTAGTCCAGTGATGGCTGGCATCTTTATTGATAGATCAAAAATGAATTGGAGATGAAAATATTGAGGATCTGGACACACAGATTTCCTATTAAATAAAAGCATCAGAACCATTCTTCTAAATCTTACCTTTTCTATCAAAATAAAGAAAAAAAATCTCTTCTCTCAGACATAAATTGAGCATAACCATAACCATAACATGTAAATTACAAAGTATGTTATATCCAGCTAATCATATTTGTTGACTAGATGAAATACTCTACCATCATTCCTAACTTAAAGAGTTTACAATTCTATACCTGAATTATGTTTTGATTTTAGAATGTAATATCATCTGAAAACCATGTATTTAATACTATATCATATCTTTAATGTTAAGCAACTTAAATTTGTTGAAGTGATAATAATTAGTCTTAAAGCTTATCAATAATCTGAGAACTAATTAAATATTACCTGAGTATAGAGGGAGCATAAAACACAGCTTCTCAAACTTAAACTGTTATAGAGAGATAGTTAACTACCTGGACAGTCATCTAAGTTCTTATTAGAAAGATTATTAGTATAGATGCTTATTAGAGCAACTGTCTTCACAGCCTTTTAACCCAGAGCTATCTGACAAACCCAGAAATGCAGTAGGAATATGGAGGACTAGCTACCTTGTTTTGGCACAAATGAGTAGTCAAATATCCCACACTTCTTTGTCATTTTGAACAGTATTACATCTGCAGATGAAATAGGCGATTTTTGTCCTGTGGCTACCTTTCCAATATAAGCAAAGTTGCCTCACTTGGAGGTAAAGATACTGAGTATCTTCTTTGAACTGTGAAGGGGATACTGCAAGGAGCAGAAATGTCTAATTTCTAATAATGATGAAATGATTAAATGTCAGATTCTATTGACTTCTGATGTTTTTTGAAGACTATCTATGTAGTGTATATTTGAACAGTTACATCTTAGCTACTCTTCTCCATTTTTATTTGACTGAATTGAAAGCATTTTATTATCATTAAATTAGAATCTAACCTAACCATGAGTTTAATATCTTGCCCTCAACTTGTTTTACTTAACTATCTTGTTTTTAAATAAGTTACATAGACATAATTCCTATTTGAGAGTAACAATATTAACTTCAAACTTTGTATCAATATGCAGATTGATACTAATGAAAACCTTAATGTTATATCAATATATAAATTCTGTACCAATGTAAGACATTTTAACTTCAATTTTGAATCAATTACAAAGTTTCTCCCAATGTAAATTTATGGCTACATAATGCTCTGTACAAGAATAAATTAAGTAATATATCCCATCTATTTCCTCCCTGTTCAAAATTATGAACAGCCCCAAATGATCTCTCTGAACATGAAAACCTATCTATAATTTGTAAATTAACAATAACCAGACAAACCAACCCAAGGAATTAGGGTGAAAACACTCTGTGGGTTGTTTCTGCTGATAGGGGTGACAAGAAATTCTTTTCTTTTATTTAATTTTATTTTTTATTTTTATTACATTTCAAATGTTGTATCCTTTCCTGGTTTCCCCTCTGAAATCCTCATCTCCAATCCTCTTTCCCCCTGCTTCTATGAGGATGCTCCCCCTTCTATCCATCCACTCCCACCTCACTGCTCTGGCATTCCTCTAAACTGAGGAATTGAGACTTAACAGGAACAATGATTTCTCCTCCTACTGATGCCAGACAATGCCATCCTGTGCTACATATGTAGCTGGAACCATGAGTCACTACATGTGTACTCTTTGGCTTGTGGTTTACTACTCAGGAGCTTTTGGGGGTCTGGTTTTGCGATGTTATTATTCTTCCTATGGGGTTGCAAACCCTTTCAGGTCATTCAGTCCTTTCTCTAACTTGTTCATTGTAGACCATGTGATAAGTCCAATGGTTGGCTGCAAGCACTTGCCTCTTTATATGTCAGGTTCTGACAGGGCATCGTAGGAGATAGCTATGACAGGCTCCTGTAAGCAAGCACTACTTGGCATCCACAATAGTGTCTGGGTTTGGTGAAATGGTTGGGAAGGGGTAAAAAATAAAAAAAAATATATAAAATGCTCAGACTTAAGAAAGCTAGCTTTAGCATCTATTATTCTGTCTCTTTATGCTTAACAGGCTCAGGGCTTGACTGAAGATCTGCCTGGATCTGTCTAAAAGGATGGATGAGGTGAGATGATTTGGAATCACCAGCAACCCCCAAAGCTCTTTTGGGTATCAGGATGCAATGGCCCAAGCAGGTCAGTTCAGCGTCTCTGAGGATGAGTCTTGTCAAAATTATGCATTCTAAAATATATGAACCTCACAACCAAAATTTTAGTACCATTAAGATATTCACATGGAATGTACACAAATCAGTTATAAATGAAAGTTTGCTCCTTGTTTGAGCTGGTGAAAAACAGGTGTGTTTTTATGAGTTAATTGTATCAATAACCAATTAAAATCTTCATTCATGCCATATGAAAAAGAGCATGAAGAATCTTAAGGATTCCATAACCATTAAGATTTATTTTCTCATTTTAGATTGAAGTTTTGGCTAGAGATATTTTTATATCTAAGCAAGTTCCTTTATCGAGGAATCAGTGTATCAGTTTACCAGTCCTGTTTGATTTTCTCAAATTTTTAAAATATTCAGGTGATCTTCCTCTGTCATGTCTGATACCTATCACTCGGAAAGTGGTCTAGATTATTTTATCCTTTCTAGTCACCATAAGTACAAAGACTCTTTCGCAAAACAGCATGTCATTTGTCCAGAAACTAAAATTATTAAGGGTATGGCTTCTCTCCTCTCCCAGAGGAATTTTAATATAATCAACAAATCACTGACAGAAGTATGACTGAGGCATTAGTTACAGGATCAGGGATGATTACAAGCAGCCTGATCACAGAAAAGCTCTCTCCAACAGGGGTGACAGTTCAGGATAGCTTTTACCACAGAACAACCTGCATAAGAAGCAGCTCAGTGAGTCTGAGAATCTTCACTCTCAACTCAGCTCAACATTTTATGACTGTCATAAAGTCAATTGCTTCTATAAACCTGGTGGTGGCAGGACTTCAAGAATCCTGTAAGTTTTAATTTTCCCAGAGAAGATGATTGTTTCCCTCCTGAATCAATAGATGTCACCAAACCTCCTGGATGAAATGTTTCTAATAGAAAGAAATATTTCCCACAGTAACTCTTGTGTAACTTTCTGGAGGACTTTGTATCCAATTTCTTATAGATGTTGTAAGAACTATAATTGGCGAAGTTACTTTTGATTTCTCCTTTGGTGAAGTTACTCCAGGAGTCTTGCTGGATGCTTAAGCACTCAATTTGAGACTGGTTCTCATTGGCTTCTCCTGTCTCTTTCCTACCTGCTATTTCCTCTTGCACTCTGCTTGCTCAACAAACTCACAAACTTGAAACTGGATTCATTAATCATTCTCCATATGCATTAGGTGCTGGGGACTGAATTCAAGACTGCATGTTTATGTGGCACTTTGATTGCTGAGCTAATTTCCCAGCCCTGGATGATTATTTTAATGGTACATAAAATGTGTGGTGGTGTGGATAACAACAAGACTGGAAGATAACTACATGAGGAGACATTGAAGCATTGACAAAAGAGGTGAGCCAGTCCCTCTAGCCACCTCTCCCTTCTCGACTTTTTCTTTACCTTCGTTGTTCTGTTTTCTCTCTGCCTGGCTGTCCCATGTCCTCTGTCTTTGCCCATATCACCACTATTTATCCAAAACCTTGTGTCCATCCTCAGATTGCATGTTGATTTTCCTGCATAACTTTCCTATATCATGTTTATGAGCAGAGGCTCAGATGTTCACTCAGATGAAACAAATAAGAAAACTCAATGGACTCAAGACTCACAGATCATAGTTCTGATGTGCTGTATCTGCTCTCTTTTGGTTCAAACACAACCAGGATAGAATAATAAGTGAAATAATTTTCATGTTTTATGCCAAGAATATGAATCTGTGAATAGAGAAAGGTACTGTTCACCCTCAAAAGCATCCTCTGAAACATGAACCATTAGAATGTATAACATTTTGTACTTTAATGATTTGTGCACAGAAGAAGTTTAAGGACTCTGTAAACCTCTCTGTGAATTAGATCACTTCTACTTTTATTTACACAAGGCATATATTCATTCAGAAGAATTATTCATGTTGTCATATACATTCTGATTTACTCCTATTGTTAACATAAAATTTAAAATCAAGCATCCAACGTTGCTTTCCTTATATAACCAAAATATTGAGTTCACTAGTTAGTTTAGCCTGGCTGCACACTCTGTACAAGAGATCTCTTCTATCTTGTCATCACTAGAATTACAACCATATTCTACAATACCTAGCTGTTTTCTCCATAAGTTTTGGATACTGGACTTGGGTCCTCTGGCTTATATAGCAAGCACATTATGAACTGAGTCATCTCCCTAGCTCAAAATAAGATCTCTTGATCAATTCTCTAACATATTGAAACTAGTGTGATGATGAGAAAAAGTAGGACATACTTAAATCATTGTGTTACTTTATTCAGACTAATCACTTTCCAATAATTATGTATTGTAGCAGAGATATTTCTTTAAGAATAAAACTTAATATATGAACATATCCAATGTTTCCAGCAGGAAATAAATGGATCTGGTGGGTATTAAAATCAGTACTTCAAGTGCATTTTATATTCACACTTCAGTAGAAAGTGCTACTACATAGGAGAATAAAATCTGAAAATTCAGAAAGCAAGATATAAATAACTAGAGAGAATCTTTAACTCAAGCCAAGCTACAAATGGTTGTAATCTGCATATCCCATTCTCCTGGTACAATATTTGACTCTTGATATCTCAATGAATATATGAGACAACCTCTATTAAGATTAAGGCAACAAAGACTTAATACTCAGATTAAAACATTTTGTCAATCATTTGTATCTTTCTCAAGATTCAGCCATATATAGAAAAAGAAAGATGCTGGAACATGGCTATCTTTAGAGAGTTTTCTTAGAATGCTTGAATTCCTCTCTGTCCAACAGAGATTTATTAGAACAGGAAACATTTTTTTCCTAGTTCTACTGTTTTTTAACTATATCTACATTAAACCACTTGGGGTCAGACTCCAGAAATTTTCATCCAACACAGTCAGGCATAACCATGTATTTCTTCTTCTCTAACACAGACAGTTAAGCTGTAATCCCTGTATTTTCTGTGCATGAGTACGTATTTCTAAAGAGGCTAAATGAAGGCTGTTAATCCCTGTAAACTGTGATGCTTGCATAGACAACCATAATTCAGCACTCTATTGAGATGCTCATTATACTGACATCTTGATCTGAATGCTGACAACACAGGCATGTTTAATTGCAGAAATTGTTTAGATACTATACTTATAGTTATTATACTTCTCTTTATGTAAATAGTAGTTAAATAGAATATTTATTTAAAATGAGAGCATGGCTCAGCATTTATTTTTTTAGTTGACTTTAATTATGAGCATGTATGTATAAGGAGGTGTTTATGTGCACCAGTATATGTTTATAAGGAGGTTAAAGGAAGGCTGTTAACCCCTTATAGCTAGAGTCATACCAATGTGTGTGCTGAAAACTGAATTTGAGTAAGACTGCTTCCTGGGTGATCATGAGGGTTTCTGTTCAAATTACTACTTCCTATGTAAGAAGCTGGACTTGAGCAGATAAATATATAAAAATATATTTTCTAGTGAAGGTATAAAATCCAATGTGAAACTCCAAAGCTTCGGAAAGGTTATTCTAACTATTCATCAGATGTATAGATTTTCTGTATCGTTAATTTTTCTGACCAATAATTTTGATTTGCAAGTTCTTTAAAATAACATTTAAATAAAATATCTAAGAATTCAGATGACTACACATGTTCTGGAGAAAATGAAAGTAGGAGTATTGGTTGGTGATATCTACAAGTGATACAGGCTATTCACAGGAGGCTCATGTCAAGGGTGACAATAATTGAGGAAGGAGACAAGATGCTTAATAGAGCAAAAGGCAAGTAAGTATTAAACACAGGGGAAAGCTTTCACCTAAAACATATCAGATCTCCAAAGGAGAGCTTAGTGTTTGGAGAAAGATGAGTGAGATCAAAAGGATTAACCAGTAAGGTTAGGGAGAAAAATAAACGGGGGCACAGGTCCAAGGCAGCCCTGGTCCAGAATGAGACTCTGGATCTTGATAAAGAGTGAGACTGTGAGTCTGCTATGAAGGAATTTTCCCTTAGTAGGAATAATGACTAACTTAGAAATAACTCAACTACTTAAATTACAGTGGTACAGACAGACAACGTTGAGGATGAGAATATTTTTTTGAAGGATAATTATGGTAATCAAATTACTATCTGAAATAGTAAAACCAAATGACATAACATATCTTGGGTCACAGAGAATAAGGATGGCATCAGTGAGGTTTGGAGGGACAGTTCACTGGATTTAATATTAGATCAGGTAAGGGGATACTAGAAGAAATTAAGAAAAATATCAGTGCTGCTTTTAATGATAAAAATAATAGAGCTTCTATTAATAGAACTTAGAGAGAGAGTATGATCAGGGGTAATAGACAGGCCCAGCTCTGGATATGAATTAGAAATACCACTTAGATGTTCAAATGGAAATACTAAAAAGGCAGTAAGGGTGGGCATGTTTAGGCTATCACCAAGCCCTAGAATGGGCATTATAATTTTAGTTCTGTTTGCATATAGATTATATTTGAATCCTAGAAATATGATGGAATAATAAAGGTGACCTTAGAGTAAGATAATGGGTTATGAGAATATTTGTGGTACAATTTTCAGTTTGGATCTGTAAACCAATGCATTACCCATGATTTAATGTTGATGCCCTGGGGTAGAATGGGAAAAATTATTGGAACACTGAACAGAAAGCACAATAAGGAAAAAAAAAAGGCTGTTCATACCAATGCCTGGTTTACATCCCCTGTAGGCAAAATAAGAAACTTTAGATGACAGTTATATAGTCCAAAGTGCCAAATGAGACAGTCCATACTTCCCTAAGATATTCTCAAACAAAAACCTCAAAAACAATAAATGAATTGTGACTCCTTAAGCCAAAAAGATTCATAACTTTTAGATTCCAGAAAGTACCTCTTATTGCTAAATTCTAAGAATATCCTTCATGTTTCCACCTTTCAATATTGTTTACTAAAGAAAATCCCTTGTACTGAATTACATTCTTTAAACAATGTAACTTACAAAGTAACTGAAGACAAACAAACAAAAGAGACAAAAAAAAACAATTGTAAATATACCCAAGTGCAACTTTTCCTTGAGATGCCCATATTATTTCTATCAGTTTCTTTCTCTTCACCAGTGAAATTAAGAAATGTTTTTAATAAACCAAACTTCAACTTTTTCCTGGGTCATTGTGAAATTCCATTCTGTATTAAAGCCAGAAATCTTGATTTTTGCCTGAACTGAGGTCTTTAAGGAGAAAAAAACCTCTTCTAGTTACTGGAAGTGGCAGTTGGGAGCACTGTCTGGCCCTCCTGCTACTGACAGTCCCCTTTCATTCTGATTCTCACCTAGCAAAGTGTAACAGATTTGTTCTTGTCTGTTGTTTGCAGTCTGTGTTCTTCTACAGCCTCTTTCTTGCCAGTTAAAATCAGAGCTACTAAAATACATAGTTCTAGTGCATTTTGTTCCATAATATACTTAAATACTTTAAATAATATGTGGGATTAGGCATTCAATATATATTTGGTCTTAATAAAAATAAATTGTGCTTTTAATCATTTCTCTTTTAAAGATCATTTGGATTTTTAAAAATGCACTTTTTTTTCAAGTTTGACAAAATTTATTGTAATTTTAGTAAAGACATTCAGCTCAGTCATCTGTCTCCTTCTAGACCTCAGGTTAAATGTTATTTGAGTCAAGTAAAGAATATGTAAGAGAGGTGTTATTTCAACAAACAGTAAAATGGACAAATGGACAGTTTGCAGACATAAAAGTTAAATTTATGTATCTTGATATACTTAATCATGTATGAACTAATAGTGCTATGTACATTCCATCGTTTTACTTGGGGCTTATTAAGTAAACTAAAATGTAGTGAATGAAGTGTTAGGAATATCCCCAGGCTGGTTCTTGGAAGTCATTAGATTAAAACTGCCTAGTGAATTATCACGACCCATGAAACTCACCAAAGCTGCCTCCAAATTTAACATTCTAATTTTCAAGGACATTTTATCATTTCTTTTGTCTGTGACTATTAAAGATGGATTTAACTGTCACATTTAAAAAGCCCATATATAATACAAAAATACAGAACAGACATCCTACATACAGAACTCTAAGAGCCTGGGGGGTGAGAGACTCACAATGAACATGTGTCTAAAGAAGCATTTCTGTCCCATCTCAGTCGCTAAATGTGCTTTTGAAACCACTGTCCAGTATGTATACACTTAAAATAAGCCATGCAGTTGTACAAATAAGAAATCTTCTAGTAAGTTAGTAACTTAAATGCTTCAAAAGTCACAGAAGGTGTGTTGCCTCATCTGTCTTCATACAATGTTATACCACTTTTTCTTTTGGTATTTAAACCTTTTAAACAATAAAAGCCAGCCAAATACTTAAAGCAGTAAGTACACTGATACTTTTGGTGGTGTTTGTACTTTAAAAGAAACAGCTTCCTTATGTTTTGCCTCAAGTTCTGGTGGAAATGCTTATAGGAACTAGAATAGAAACCAAGAAAAGCACATTCAAAATACTGATTTATTTTGGTAGCAAATAGTGTCCTTTGAAGAACCCTGAACAGAGACAAGCTCCATTGAAGTTGGCTAATTATAATACTCAATATTGCATATAAGAATTTTTAACAACAACAAAAAAAATATTTACAGAACAAAGCGTCTGTACCCACTGCAAGCGAAGCAGTACTAGCATATAATGGCCCAGAACAAAATGAAATGCCCATAGGAAAAGATTCATTCTAACCTTATCTAAATTTACTCTCAGTCAATTGTCCAGTAACAATCCAATACTCCCTCTTGGTAAGGCTGTTCCAGGGAGCCAGATACTCAGGTTATGAGGGGAGAGTCAGAGACAGTAACTTTTGGCTTCCCTCTTAATGTGCTAATAGTTGTATCTAACAAAATATGCAATTCTTAGAAAGGTACCACTTCTGATTTCTTTATTATCTGTAACCCTTGGAAACTAATCATGTGAAACTACAAAATTAGCAAATGTCTTGAAATCTGCATATAAAACATAAACTACCTCTAGTTGCAAACTCTCATTTATTAGTGTACCACTCAATATTTAAAAAAAGAAAAAAAGGAAAAGAAAAAAAGAAGAAGGAAAACGGCTCCAAAGCTATTCTTTACACCATTTACACCATTCTTTACAAAAAAGAGACGGCTCCTTCTAACTGCACCCACCCACACCCCAATCTCAGAACATTTCACTTAATTGTCTTGGTCATGGACGTTTCCAAGATGAGATTTTATATTTTGCTCCCACAGCTTCTGGCTATCAGAAAAGCCATGCTTTCCTTTATTAAATGAGTTTGGTCCGGCTGATGTTGGTGTGTCCCTTCCAATATTCTTCATGCTCATCTTTGGTTCTGGAGGCATTTCTTCTGGCTCACTATCTTCATCTCCATTGAAACCTGCTGCTACCGAAAGAGTTTTTGGAGCAAGAGTTGGAACTGTTTCCTTAGGACTTGCTCCGAGTCTAATGGAGATGGCGGATGCTTTCCTTGCCGTCTGACTACCTATGGCAAATCCAAACTTGGACATCTTTCTAGGCTTTGTTGGGATGTCTGCAGCTTTGTCTTCAGCTGATCGCTTTTCAGTGCTGCGACTGGAACTTTCCCCTCCATTACTGGAAGAAACAGTCTTAGTTTTCACTGGTTTTTCTGCTCCTTCTTCAGGTCCTAGGGCAGCTCCGGCTCCCTGAGGCTTCTCAGGCTTCTCCTCTCCCACCTTCCCGTCCGCCATCTTCCTCATCGCGGCCTCCCACTGCAGCCCGGGCAAGAACGTCTAAAAATGCACTTTTAAAGGTAAAAAAGGGGAAATCCAAAACTTGTCTTATTTCATGTTAGATGGCAGACCATATATTTAATGACAGATTTGAAAAAGATTTCTTCCTCTTCTATCCCTCCTGCTTCTCACCTTCCTGTGTCCAATATTCAGTTGGGATGACAGTCATTTTAGTAATATTCCTCCTAACACAGAAGCAACATCATAAGACAAGGGCCTTAAAATCCCTAATATAATTAGAAAGCTCTTCAACACAGGTATAACTTGAAGACTGGGGATATATTCGACAGTTGCCTGCAGTTACTGTACATTATTTTCATCATGTGAATCTTAAAAGGTGACAAGCCCCTTTTCACATGACTATATATAGTCTATCATCTATCTACATCTATTTATCCATCATCTAATTGTCTATCTATCTATCTATCTATCTATCTATCTATCTATCATCTATTTCAATCATTTCTATTTAGCTATATATCATTCAAATGTGAAATGGGAGTAATGAAAAAATGGCTTATTTGATAAGGTGCTTGTCTTGCAAACATGAGGATTTGAATTTGATTCTACAGGCCCATATTTAAAATCTGTCATAGTAGAAAATGCTTGAAACCTCAGTTCTGGAAACCTAAAATAGAAACATGAAACACAAACCATGCTTGTTATCTTACTCCTATGCTCATATAAACCTTACCTATCCTTCTTTTATAGTCTTGACAACTGAATCAGAGAATGACAGGTTCACAGGTCCCTGAGATAATCTACAAACTTGAAAAATAAAGACAACCTATCTCTACATGAAAGGCAACAGAAAAACCTAATCTGAATAGGACCACAATGAAGAATTACTCCTCAGATCCTTCTAAACATGATAAGTGAGAGTTAAAACTGATGAGGACAAGTAGGACTTGCCATTGTTCTCATTTCATGTATGAAGAAACTGGGGCACATGCTAAACAGCTTCCAGAGCCATGAAATCAATGAGTCCTGAACTCAGTATCTAAACTCTGGTAGTTGGGCTTCGTGGTTACTTGATGATGGAAGAGAAGTATCTTAGTTAGGGTTTTACTCCTGTAAACGTACAACACGACCAAGGCAACCCTTATAAAAACAACACTTAATTAGGCCTGGCTTACAGACAGGTTCAGAGTTTCAGTCCATTATCATTAAGGTGGGAACATGACAACATCTAGGAACATGGAACATCATCATACAGGAAGAGCTGAGAGTTCTACATCTTCATCTGAAGGCTACTAGCAGAATACTGAGTTCCAGGCAGCTAGGATGAGGGACTTAAACCCACATCCACAGTGACACACCTACTCGAACAAGACCACAGCTCCAAATATATTGCCACTCCCTGGGTCAAGTATATACAAACCATCACAAAAGACAACTATCTAATTCTAATGTCTATTTGGACTTAGCAATATTTCCAGAGGTGGTACATTATATCTAATTTTCTATATACTAAATTTTCCTCAATGAGGCATGCCAAATAACAGAAATAAGCTCACAGTTCTTGTGCATTGAAATCTGAGTGTTAATATCCTTTTCACTATGTGCTTCTGACCAAGTCAAGTTTTTCAGAAGTTGGCTATCAAAGATTTCATGTGTGGGCACTGGGATCTAACCTGACAGCTAGGTTTAAAGAAAGGATAATTTCAAGTTCACATAGTCAAGGAAAGGATTCATTCCTCATATCTACTGAATTGGGAATCTCATTTACATCAAAGTTTGTTGTTTAATGGCCTCCTCTATTTATTCAGCATGTAGAGCTCTGACAAGGTAGCTCATGCAGAGTTACTCATCAACTTTTGAGCTTGAAAAAAAGAGAAGGTACTTGTTGCCTCGCTTTTTACATCTTCATCTTCTCTTTTTAAGTTGGTGCATGTCTCTCTCTCTCTCTCTAGGGGGCAGCATTCTCTACCTTGTTTGAGTTAAGGTTTACTTCATACACCAAGTTATCTGGCCCACCAAAACCTTGGGAATCTCCTGCCGGTCCAAATTATATAAGCAGTTAAGTATTGCTGCTTACCGGCATTCTTTCCTTGTCTTACTAACTATCATATACACCCCAGGTCCAAGGGAGCCACCACAGTGTACTGAGCCCTCATACATCAATCATTAATCAAGGAAATAATTCACAGGCTTAACTACAGGCAAGTACGATGGAGGCTTTTTCTTACTGAAGTTCCCTCTTCCCAAATGACTATAGGATGTGTCAAGTTGATGACCAGTACACTGTGCTTTAATCTTGTGATATGTTTTAGAAAGAATTGGATTCAACCTTATATATTTCATCACATTTTATTTAGTCATTTATTTTTCACCATATTTTTCAGTGAACATCATTTGTTAAATGAGTTTTTCACTCACAGTTACTTTCAAGAGGTCTTGCTTCGATGAAGGACTCAACCAATGAGGAGATTTCAGTAGGAGTGAAAAACTGATGAGAAAGAGTCAAACACAGTCTCACAGTTCACAACCCAATACCAGGATCTTTTTTTTTTTTTTTGGACTTCTGAACATCACTGTAAGAGAAAACTCTTATATAGCTAACAATCTGAGCAATACAAGACATAGAGGCTAGAAAATGGCACTTTAGGTAAAGCTTTTACTGTGCAAACATAAAGAAATGAGTTCAGATTTTAGCACACATACAATTTGGTGTGGTGGCAACCATCTGGAATCGCAGAACTGGGGAGATGGGAAAAGCAGGATTATGAAGGCTCACTATGAAATCTCCACAGCTTGCTGACTAGGCTACCTAAGAACTTAGTGAGCTCCAAGGACAATGAGAGACTCCGTCTCAAAATATAAAATGAAGAATGATAGAAGATAGCTAATTTTGATTGCTGACATTCACAAGTGTATGCACAGGACTCTGCAACCACAGATATGTACACATGCATAAACACTTCCACACACATGTACACAAATGCATACTCATATAATATAGATGTGTACAGAATATGAATAACAATGCATAGTACAGTTTTCTGGTGTCTTTTAGAGTAAATGTTGCAGGACTAAAATGATCTAAATAACATCTAACACAGAGATTCAAACAGGAGGAAGAAAACATCCCTCAAGTTTTCCAGAGAGCTGAGAAGACTTTTATTGATCTGTTTTTCTTTTGGAATATACTGAACTTCTGATGAGAAGAAAGTTTACACGCTTCTGATCTTGAAAGTTACATTTTCTTCCTTAAATGAATTTCTCATATTTAATTGCTTAATACTCAAGAAATTGAAAAGTATTGAATTGGTTTTGGGAAGATTTATAAATTGCTTATTTAGAGAATTTCTAAGAAAAATGTCTTTGGCAAATCATTCCTTCCATCTAGTGAAGAGAACCCACAAGTTAACTCAATTACAGGTCTTAAAATAAAGGTACCATGTTTCACTCCACAGAACCAAACAAGCTAAACAAAAAGGAAGGCCTAAGTGAGGATGTTTGAGTCTCATTTAGAAGGATAAATAATTAGTCATAGAGGCAGATGGTGAAGGGAACTCAGATGAAGGGCAGATGGAGAAGGAAATAGGAATTGAAAATCAGGTTTAGCAAAAGACACAAGAGATGGATAGATAGACATGAAAGTGAATGGAAATCTGTAACTGATGGTGGTGTGGTGGTGGAGGCATCTTGGGAATGAGACAGAAATGTGGAATAAGGGAGGTACCCAAGAATCAGTGAAATTGATCTCAGCTGTAACATACTACATTGAGTATATGGAACCTGAAGAGGCAATGTCATGAGGCCAGACAGAAGCCCCAGCAGAGCAATAGAGACAACCCACCCACAAAACTTCTAACACAAAATGTATCCTATATATAAGAAATGGAGAAACAGGGGAGGGAGGAGAGACTGAAAGAATGGAAAACCAATAACCTATCCAACTTAAAACCCAGCCCATGGATAAGCACCAATCCTTAACACTATTAATGATATATGCTTGTAAACAGTGGCGTGTATTCCTTTTAAATACTCCACACAGATGCTGAGTCAGACAGATTAATTTTTTTTTTAACGTTTTCTCTGAGGCTTAGATGCTCCAACAAATACTAAGCAACTTTGCAGCAATTTTTTTTTATAACTTGACAAGATAAATACTATTTGACGGAATGTGAATATTTATGCAAATGTGTCCTGACCTTTAGAGACAGGGAGAACATGCCTGGCTCATAGGAGATGGTCATGCTTCTTCTTAATTAGGTAATTTGCTGAGAGCTTGGTTTTCACTTAGCTTTTATAGGCATAACTATTGCATTACAGTTCACTGTTTCATAAAAGATACACTAATTTATATTTCATTAGATATATTTTAATTTAAGTAATTGACAAATTAGCATATCTAGACATACCAGAAACATCTATAAAATATTGAATAAATAAATTCTATCATTCATGTGTTATTATAACACTTCTAAGACCTCAATTGTACATCATTCAATTTTTAAAAAGGTGCTTATTTTCTATAGTAAGTCCAGAAACCTGAAAATATAGAGTTAGGATGAACTAATGGTCCCTGGGGAAAGAAAATCCACATCTGTTTAATCATTAAATAGGTCTAGTTAACTGATTAAAACTTCTTTGAGTGAACATAGAATGTTGCAGATTTAAAGCAGAATTATCTTGAGTTTCCTTTAGTCCTTCATTAACAACTTACTTCTCATCTCAGTATTTTACATAAAATCCTTGTGACTGCCACGTGAAGCATTTAGAATGATAAACAGACTCTTACCTCCTACAAATTCAAAGGCTACAAATGTCATCAGAGAATATCTGAGGCCTGTAGCACAGGCTTCCTTACATTACTGTAATCTACCTATCTGCTGTTTCCACACAAGTATTTGAAAAATGACTCGATTTATGGCTTGTTTTTTTTCTTGTTATTGTTGTTGCTGTTGTTGTTCCTAAAAAAAAGCTTATGAAACTGTTGTCATACTGAAACACAATATTATATTATTCTTCTGTGCTTTAAAGGAGCATAGCCTCCATCAGTTTCCATTTTGTTTGTTGTTATGGTTACTTGTTAGATTTGTATTTTATGTTTTGTGGGTTTTTTTGGTTTGGTTCGGTTTAGTTTGGTTACTATCCTCTTTTTTTTTCTAGACTGAGATTTCCTGCATAGTCCTAGCTGTCTAGAAACTTGGTCTATAAACACACTGGCCTGGATGCTAACTCAGATATTTGCTTGCCTCTACCCCCAGAGTACTGGAATTAAATGTGTGAGTAACCACCAGGCCCCTGCTAAATTTGAATGCATAATCCACAGTAGGTGAAACTCTTTCAGAAAGTCTAGGCAGTATGTCACTAGGGGAATAGAGGTTTCAAAAAAAAAAAAACTACCATTTTTAGTTAGCTCCCATTCTGTGTTTTGCTTAGAGAACAAAATATATGCTCTCAGATGTTGGTGCTCTCATGCACTTGCTCCATCACTGTGAACTTTGAACTTGTGAAACCTTAAACACAGTTCAACACCTTACACCTTCCTTTATAAGTTACCCTAGTCATATGTGTTGTCACAGCAATAAAAAAGATAACAATACATGTGGGGCTAGCTAAATTCATATTCCTGAGGTGAGGTACCTCACATTTGACTCCACAATATAGTCTATTTTATTCTATTGAGATGATAGCTGTGTCTTAGAGTCACCACTAGGAAATGTAGTTTCAGAACAAGAATCCTCAGAGTGGAGTGTGTTGATTTTGGGTTGCTTTCCCCACATAGTTTGGAGTGGGACATAAGATACAGTGAGTCACAGAAGTGTGACTCTCACAAACATGCAGAACCACTGAAAATTTTTTTATTAGAATAAATTTTAGATGTATGTATGAGCCTGAAAAAATAGGTCAGTGATTAAGTCTACCAATTGTTCTTTCAGAAGACACCAGGGAATCTGATGCCCTGACACCATGTTTGTGGCCTGCACAAGATAATTCACTAATGTGTACATACACATAAAGAGTGGCACCAACATAAATAACAGTAAAATAAGACAAATGTATGAGTCTCCCCTGTGTGTGTACTCCTGTGGTTGTCAAAATTGCTTTAGCTTTGTTCCTCAGGTGACATCTGAGTCTTGTTGTTGATAAAGTATTTCAATATTACCTAAGACTCATCAATTAGGTTATGGTGGTTAGATCATAATACTCCGTTTGGTCTAAAATAGCTTTCTGGTGCTTCCATAAAACTTCATCTTGCTATCACAAGCACCATTGCCATCGTAATCCTCCATTGTCCTTTATAGTACTCTATTAGGCCATCATAACACTGCCTGCTCAATCACTCATGATGACAGAGCCATCACAATGCTGTATAGTTTCACCAAGTGTCAAATAGGACCACCACAGTGCTGTGTTAGGATGCAGAGTCCCCTATAATGCCAGTAGAGTACTGAGACAATGCAGCATCATATCTGCTCTTTTGTGGTATCTTAGTGCTTAGATAAGGCATCATTATGCCCTATTGTGTCATCATCGTGTGATATTTTGCCAATTTGGGGTCATATTTTGACATCACAATTACCTGTTGTATCATAACACTGTCCTCTGGTTCAATCATAGTGCACAACTCTGCAATCAGAATGCCTTATAGTTCCATCACAATGACTCTTGCATTGTGGCAATGATATAATATTCCACTATAGTGTTTTAATATGCCCTCACAATACTTAGTTGTACAAACATAGTGCCTTATTTTCATATCGTAATGTCCTGAGATGCCATCTCAGTGCTATGTTATGTTATTACAGTTCCCCTCTGTGCCATAAGAAATCTCTATTTTGCAATCACAGTTTCATGTTATGGCATAACATTGCCCTATTGTGCCATTGCTATGAACAATTTTTCAATACACTGTCAATTTTGGAATCACATAAACCCTTAGTTCTATTACAAAGCCCTGTTCTATCATTACAGTGACCTATAATATCATCAAAGTGTACTCTAATGCCAATAAAAATCTCAATTTTTGTGAGTCCAGCATGCTATTGTACAATCACTTTGTTCCTTTCTGAAACTGCAGTGCACTAGTGTGAAAACACATTTTCATTTTATGACACTATTATGTGCCTTTTTTCTATGTGGTGTCTTGTTGTGTCATTACATTACTGTATAATGGCATCACAATTCCATATTCTTCCAACTGAGTGTCTTACTGAGTCATCACAGTGTCCTTTTGCCATCACAATTCCATATTGTGCCACTATAACCCGCCATTGAATCATTGCCTTGTCTTTTGTGCCATCACTCAGTTTTAGTGTGTCATCCATGTTTCTTATTGTGCTTTCACTGTGTCTTAATCTGCAAAACTAGTACCCTGTTGTGATATAGAGCTCTACTGAACCATTATAATGCCATTTTTCACTATTGTAGTATCTTACTTTTCAACCCAACAGTCAATTTTACCATTATAGTGTTCTCATTTGTCATTATACTGACTGTCTTACTCTCCCAAAAAGGCACCCAGCTCTACAGTTTGAGTGCCATATTTTTCCACCAAAGTGAAATGTGTTATCTTGGTTTCTGGTCTTTCCAACACAAAGAAAATTGGTCTAGCACCCTATTATGTCATTAGTTTACCATATTGTGCCATCACTGTTATCTACTGTGATAACAGAGTGCATTACTGTGTCATCACTGTTCTCTAATATGATAACAGAGCTGCATTGTGTCAGTAAAGGTCCCTTTTGTGACATAACTGATCAACTGTATTGTTACAATGCCTCACTGTGTCATTACCATGATATGCCTTGAGATCACAGTTCTTTTTTCTGACATAAGACTAAATTATGCTAACATACTATTCTCCTGATTCATCTCAATGTAGAATTGTGCCATCAGAAAGTTATATTTTGTAACCAGCATTCTATAGAATTTCCTTGTTTTTACATCACACACTATCCCATTGTATCATTATAATGCCCTCTTGTGAATCCTCATTGACATATGGTCCCATCACATGGACTTATTATGTCATTATTCTGACTTGTATTTCAATACTCTCCTGAGATTTGAGGGCCCATATTTTACAATCAGATAGCCCTATTGTGACATCACTGTGCCCTAGGGTACCATCTACATACTATGCTGAACTGTGTTAGGGCCTGATTAGCCATGACTGTTCACTGTTGTGCCATAACACTGTGATCCAGTTCCATCACAGTGACCAATTGTACCATTGCTATGTTCTATTTTGTCCATACAATGCCCTATTGTGCCACCACAGTGTGTTATTGTGTCATCTCATTGGACTCTTATGTCATTGTAGAGTTGTATTGTGCAATCACAATATGCTATTTTGCAAATACAGTGTCCTCTTTTGCACATAGATTCATTCATTATAGTATTTTAATTGTTACTCCAATGCCCTATCATGCAATAATACAGTCTCTTCTTGATATAACAGTGGCCAAATGTGCAATCACAATTCCATTATGCCATCACAGTGTTTCATTGTTATATCTGAGGATTCTATTGAGGCATAATAGAACCTTACTATGTTATTGTATTTGCCTCTGTTATTATCACAGTACCATTCTGTGTGATTACTTTTTCATATTTCATCATATTGTATGTCAGCAAATATCCCATTATACAATTCAATAATATAGTATTATTCTACTGTGATTTCACAATGACTATTTGTACCATCCAAATGCACTATTGTATGAATATAGAATATTTTGGGCCACAATAGTGGCCCTGTGTAGTCACAGATTTCTGTTTTCTCATCATTTTATTCTATTATACTGTAACTGTGTTCTACTGTGTCATCTGCATCCTGTTATGTTCCATCTGCACAGTGACTTGTTATCCCATCAATGTGTCCTAATGTACAAATAATGTGCCATATTATAACATCACTCTGTCCTACTATGATGTCATTATGCCCTATTATTTCATTGTAATGTCTGAATATGCCACCAGTATGACCTATTGAGTCTTCACAAGGTACTTTTGTGCCATCATTATCTTCTGTTGTGTTATCATAGTGAGATATTGTGCCATCATGGTGGGCATTGCTTTTCACGGGCCATATCATGTCATCACAGTGTTCTAATGTCCCATCACAGTGTTCTAATGTGCCATCACCTTGACTTATTGTGCTCTCACTCTGTTCTATTATACTATTATTATGATGTACAATACTATCATTGAATTGTACTGTGAGAGTAATTCATAATATTACCCTTCATTCTGACTTTTTTGATACCACAGTCATATTTTGTGCTGTCAAATACCCTATCATAAACGCATATTGTTCTGTTTTGCTACCACAATACCCTACTTTGCTTTCACTGCTTCATGTTGTGCCATGTGTTTCCTATTATGCCATCTTGGGTCCTATAATGTCATCCCAACACTCTAATACTCCATAGTAGTATGGCATTTCTCTATCATATTATCCTTCTGTGCTGTTGAAATGATGTATTTTACCATCACATTGCTCTATTTTTGCCATGATAGTACACTACTGTACTAGTACTATGCCCTTTTGTACCCTTACTGTATCTTATTTTCCAAAAACATTACTCTCTTGCATTCATAATGTCCTCCTATGCCATTAGAGTGCCTGATAGTGTCATCACAGTGTCAAAGTTTTCCATTATAATACCCCATTGTGCCATCAGCATGTCTTTTTTGCCCTTATTGTCCCTGTTGTGCTAGCATAGTGACCACTTAGGTTCTTTCATGATCCTGTTGTGCCATGACTATTCCTTACTCTCCCATCAATATGCCCTATTGTGCCACATTTATGTCCTATAATGACATCACAGTGGTCTATTGAGTCAACACAGTGACTTGTTATGACAATATAATGCCCTATGACCTACTATGGCATCACAGTGGTCTATTGTGTCACTACAGTGTCATATTATGCCATCACAATGTAATACTGTGTGATACTGTATCAAATTGTGCTATCATATGTGTCCTATTTTGACATCACTGTATTCTATTGATCTGTCTCAATGCCCTCGTGTGTCATCACAATGCCTTATTCCATAATTAAGTTCACCATTGTACCATAATGAGCCAATTAATTATCATTGTTTCTTATTGAATCTTTTTTTAGTTTTGTGTGCCATCACATTTTCCACTATTATATTATTACTCTGGGCTACATTTTAATCATTGTGACCTATTGTGCCATACAATTTCCACTTGCTTCATAGGTGGTTCCTATGTGCCTGACTATGTCATATTTTGTCATTATCATGGTCTATTGTAGCATTACTCTCCACTATTGAGTTGCTACAGAGCCTTATTTTCTTTCCAGTGACTATTGCTCATTCCAAGTGGTCTTTTGAACTATCACTGCTCCTTGTTTTATCAACACTATGTACTATCTTGTCATCCTGTGCTCTGATGTGTCACTAGTACTCCCTATTTTGCAAACACTATGGCCAATTATACTAGTACATTGCCCTATCATGCTATCATTGTTTCCCATTATTTATTTTTACTGTGTTCTAGTAGGTCATCATAGAGCTGTGTTGTGTAGTAACTCTGTTGTATTGTGCCAGCACAGTTCTCTACTATGCCATTACTATTTGCTATTACTCTGATCTAATAAGTAGTTGCAGTAGCATTTTCTGCAATCACAATTCTCTCTTGCACAGTCAGTGTGTACTATTCTGACATTTTTATGTCCTAATGTGCCATAACTGTGTCCTATTGTATTCCAGCGTGCCCTACTGGGTTACCACAAGGCCCTATTGTGTCATTACAATGATCTAATGAGCCAACAATGTATTCTACCATGTCACTACTGTTGTGGCATATCTCTGACCCAAATAAGACCACTCAAGGAAAACACAACTCAATAATTATGGATATAAACTGCACGCCTAGATTGGGCATATTTACAATTACACTACTCTATTCCCCAGCTATGAGATCCTTTATAACTTGTAGTTTTCCCAGGGCACATACTTCTCCTCCATTGTCCTTTCACCTCCTGCTCCTCTGTCAATTTCCTCCTCCTCATTCCTCCCATAAGCCTTTTTCCCCACCTTCCCTTCTACTGCTCAATCACTGGCTCTAGCCTTTACTTTACAAAGTTAATTTGACAGAAGGATCACAAGAAGTCACCTTTGTACTGACTCACTCCTCCTCTGCAGCCTCTCACAGGAAAATGGAACTAGCTTCAAAATACAAGGCTGGGACTATCCACGACAACTATCATGCTTATTGTGACATCATAGAGTTATAGTCTAAACTGAGTTTCACTGTTGAGCTTTAATTTTTGCAAATTTGACATCACTGTTTCTTATTGAATAATCATAGTGGCTAATTGAGTCATTGTCATTACATTGCAATCAGACTGTCTATCATGCCATTTCTATTGTGCCCTATTGTGAAATTATGTCTTACTATGTTATCACTATTCTCTTTAAGGCAAAACTATGTCAAAGTGTGCCATAAATGTGGTCTAATACACCACCCTCATTATGTTGTTACTGAACTTTTGCACTATAAAAATTCCCTATTGTGATAAATAATGCAGTAATGACAGTGGCCTACTGTAGAATGTCCTATTGCTCTGCCACAGATCCTGCTGTAGCAGATTATCATATTACTCTGCCTTATTTTGCCGTCACAGTATTCTATCATTCTAACAGTTCCTTACTCTGTCATTATTGTGGCCTAGTTTACTATCACTGTACTTTATTTGCCATGACTCCTTAAAGTGATCACTCTTCATTATTGAGTCATCACAATTCTCTATTTTTGTCATTAGTGCATCATATTATTCCTCTCTACTGATCCAGTATGCCACCATTATTCACTATCATGAAACACTTAGCTATCAACAAGACACTAGAATTCACTATTGTGTCATCACAGTGTCCCATCATGACATCACAGTGTTTAATTGTGCCATCATAGAGTTCAATTTTTCACTAGTATGCATTATTATTTTAGTAGAGTTTTCTTTTATACATTACTATCCAGTTATGTCTATCACTGTCCTCTATTTTGCTGTAGTTGTGTCTCAATGAATCATCAATCTCCTAATGTACTATTACTGTTTCCTACTGTGAAATCACCATTGTACCATAACTATGTTCTATTAAATCACCAATGTTTTCTATGGTGCCATCACTGTGTCATAGTGTACAATTACTGCCCTATTATACCATAATAGTGCCCGATAGTTATATCACTGCAAGTTATTGTGCTATCACACTTTCCTAGTTAATTATCACAGTTCCCTAATGTGCAGCCACTGCTATATTGGGGTATCAGTGTACCTTATTGAGTCAACTCAGTGTCCTAAGTTGTCTTGAGGTTTTTCTGCAGTGCCATAACTTTGACCTACTGTGCAGTTTTTGTGTCCTATTGAGACACTTCATGTTATCAAGTCATTAAATTTGTCTATTGTGCCACTACACTGTCCTGTTGTGATATAAAAGTGATTTACTATGCCATAATTAAGCCCAATTAAGTCTTATGGTTTTCTGTTATGCAATAATTTTGCCATATTATGCTATCTCTGTGTCCTATGAGTCTTCACTATGTCTCATAAATTTTTGGAGTCCTACCCTACTGAGTCAACACTCTGACATATTGTGCCACTACAATACCTTCTTGTACCATTATTATTTCTTAATGTACCTTCAATATGGAGTATTATGTAATTAAGGTATTCTGTTATTATGCCTAATTGAACTATCTATGCTTCTAATAATGGCCTAAAAGTGTCATTTTGTGTCATAACTTGGGCAAATTGTGTTATTCCTGTACTCTAAATAGTTAATTCAATGAACTACTGAGCCACCATTATTCCTTCTTGTGCAATCACTGGGTCCTATTGAGCCATTGTTCCTATTTTGCAATTGCAGTGTCTTATTGTGCTATCATTTTAGTTTATTGTGACATCACTACGCATTATTGACTCATCAGAATGCCATGCAATGTCATCACAATGTCCTACTAAGGATGCTGTGATGACATGATAAACCAGTATTTCACTGTTGTGACAAAATTTTGAACCTAGTAACAATGATTCTTCCTTATTTTGTTATTATATTGCCTCTTATGCCAACTTAGTGTCTTACTGTGTCATCATAATACCTTGCTGTGCCATCACATTAGCCTATTGTGTCATCACTATGCCCTAATTTCAAATTTCAGTGCCCAATCATGTCCTCACACTATACAATTGTGCCAATCTTATATTATATTGAGCCATCACTGTGATATATTATTTCATGTGTTAGTCCTATTTAGCCATAATAACTAAAAAATTTTACATTGCAGTGTCTAATTGAGTTATCAGAGAAGAAACTTGAATCATTATTATATTCTATTGTATCTCTGTTCCATCAGATAATAATAGAGTTCAGAGTTTAGAATTTCACACCTAAGCACTCATATATAAGGTTGGCAGAATTATACAAAAAATTCAAGACCCAGCCTTAATGGATATAAGAAGTTAAAGACATTAACTGCAAAAAAAATGGCAAAAAGGGGGATCATGAAAGTATGTATGGTGATATGTATGAGGACCGTATTCTGAGACCCAAATATAAAAATTTTGAAACTCTGATTTCTCAAGTGTTTACATCACCAAGAGATGGGATCTCTCTACCTTTCATACCTTTTACTGAGGAAATCAATCCTTCCTTCATCATCTGCAAAATCAGCAGTGACATTTCTCTGAAGGAGATACTAGACAAGGTGGTAGTGTTATGCCTCAGACCCTACCAATAGTCTCTAGTATTATAACAAGGCTCTCAGACAGGAAATAAAATCTGCAATCCATGAGCTCTGCAAACTATTACATAGCTTACTGGGATTGCAAGCTCATCAAGAGGAAATATGGTAAATTCATGTGGAATGCAACTTAAGGGTTTGGGATAATGGTGGAAGAAACACAAAACTAGGTTAGGTAGAATTTATTAGTATGAGTCTTCTAAGTGAAGATTATCAATTTAATATGTAAGTTCACAAAATTAAAAAGGTTGACTTAACTGTTTTTAAATGATTAACAAAAGAATTTGTCATAAATTACCTAATGAAAACATAATGGTCATTCCTATTATACCTTGGTTTAGTGTTGACGAGGGGACTTTAAGGCTCAGAGAAATTGCAATGCTAGAAAACCTAACACTCCACAATTGGAAGGCTCAGAAAACGAGCCCTTCCCTTATCCTGTAAGACAGAAAACGGTGAGAATGGCACCAGAATATTTTAATCGCTTTGTTGTCCTTTCCCTTATTGCAGACATTACCAGTGGAGACATTTTTACTCAGTTGGATGAATTTAATGCAATAATTTTAAGTCTACTTTAAAGTAGCTGGGGCTAGATGACAGAAGTGAATTGTCAAATGCAAGATGATATTAGTTCCTATAATGGGCAGCACAAGCAAAGCAATTTCCATAATGACATAACATGTAATGGTTAACAGAGGCAAAGTGAATTTTATAGTGGCAAGACTTTTATAGGTCTTTGATACTGAATAATTAATCACGATATTTCCAGCCATGAGTAGTTAAGAAGAATACTATATTTTTGTTTGATTTGTATAAGCAGGGACATTCATAAACAAATGAAACAATGGCTACATTGGATTGTGACAAAGGGAAAATCAGTCTATGATCCTATTTCCAGATTTGAGCCACTGTGTAGACCCAGAACCACTTAGATGAAGAAACTCTGAGTTTCCACTGAGTTTCCACTGACAGAGGAAGGACCTTGAAAACATATTTAAGAGCTTTACTCATAGCCTTTTTTTAGTTTCCAGAATGAACTGTGGTCTTTAACAAGGGTAACAGTACAGTGGGGAAAAGAAACATTAGACAATCCAGGGTGCCATCATTGTGGATTATTATGATCACAATATGCTCTACTGTGTAATGATTCTTTAATATTGTATGATCTTTCTATACTACTGCATCATCAAAATGCCCTATTTTGTCTTTACAGTGTCATGTTGCTTTACCTCAGTGACCAATTGGGCCATAACTTTGCAGTCTTGTGAAATTCCTGTACCCTAATGAGTCAGCAATGTCCACTATTCTGACAATTCATTATCCTATACTGCCATCAAAATATCAAATTACAACATCACTGTGCCCTAATGTCTCATCAAAACAGACATATGCTATCAGTGATCTCTAGCATGCCATCACAGGACCTACTGTGACATCATTGTCATCTTTTGACATATTCAGTTATTCCTGTACTATAATGTGCATCCAAGTGTCATAATGTGCTACTTCTTTGGTTATAGTGACATCACTGTGTCTTATATTTTTCTGTGCCCTATTGAGTTATCAAAGATTTATATTTTGCCAACATATTTTCATATTGTGTCACCACTGAGCACTTTAAGGCATGATAGCTCTGTCTTGTGTGATCACAATGACCTATACTGTAATCATGGTGTTTTATTTAACCATCAGAGCATCCTATTGTAAAACTACAAATATGTCTTTTGCTACGTGGTTTTGCTTTGAAACTTCACTGGGTCCTATTGTGTCATGACAGTATGCTTGTGTGTCATTGTGTTAACACCAGGTTACCACAATTCCTTATTGTGTCACTATATTGCTCTATCTTGTCATCACAGTGTCTTATTGTCTCATCTTCTTGCTTATTTTGGCACTAGAGTACCCTATTATGTCTTATTGAGCCATCAACCTAGCAACATGTCCTATTAAAATGCCAGGTTATACCATCATGTTGCCTAGTTGCCATCACAGTGTACTATTCTGTGAACATTTTTGACAAGAAAGCACTCTATTTAGTTATCACAGAGATATAGTATGCCATGACAATATTGTATGTGTCATCAGTGTGTCCTATTCTGTCATTGTGCCATCAATATACCCAATTTTCACATCACAAGTAATAATTGTGCTCTCATACTTTCCATTTTGTTGTCAAAAATCACATATTGTTCAATAACAGTGGCCTATTATTACATCACAGTTCCCTATGTGTATTCATTCTGATATAGTAGTTTATCCTGTATACATAGTTACATCAGTATTTTATTATACCATTCCAGTATCTTCCTGTGAATCATTTTATACTTTTATATTTTATATTTTTTAGATTTTACATGAAATCTTCTGCCATCTCAGTGATTTTTTGTGTCATTATTATGACTTATTGTATAATCATTGTACTCCTTGTGCCCTATGGAATTATAACACTTCCTTATTGCAATGTACTATGCAGTTTACCCTGTTATATATACAATAGCTATGACCAATTTTAGTATTATGGTGGCCTATTTTCTTTCATAGCCTCTTGTTCTATCATAGTTTCTAACTATTTCATCACTGTGGACTGTTATGCAATTGTTGTACTTTATTGTCCTATTTATTACTATCCTAATGAGCCATTAAAGTCCTCTATTCTTACCATTACTTTGTTCTACCATGGCATTCTTGTATCCTATTGTGCCAACAAACTACCAAATATAAAATAGCTCCTATTATATAATGTCACAGTCCCATAATATACTGTCTCTCTGTTCTATATTGCCACAGTTGTGGCCTATTGGATAATCCCTAAAAACATTGGCATCACCAAGTTCATCATTGTGCCATAAGCTTGCCTTTTTTTGACCACTAAACCATCATCACAGAATTCTATTATAACATCACAGTGCCCTATTAGATTATTATTGTGCCCAATTAAGTCACCACTGTGCCCTTTTAAGTAATTCCTTAATCTATTTTGATATCATACAATTCTTTTTTGCCATCAATTACTTTCTATGTCTTTACTGTTGCTTACAATGCTATGACTATGTCCTGTTGCAAAATTCACTCAATATTATGCCATCACTGTGTCCTACTGAAGTACCACAGTGCTCTAATTTTTAATTACAACTTTCTACGGTTCATTCCTTGTGCTCTATTGTGCTAACATTGTTCCCTAATAAATCAGGAATCTTACAGTGACCAAATAGTGGCCTATTATGCCATCACTGTAACCATTCAGTCATGATTTTGAACTATTATATATGTTTTGTGCTATACGAGTCTTAACTGTTTCTGTTTGAGTCATCACTGCTTTCTTTGCCCTATTATGTCATTACTATGGTCTATTGTGCTATCAGTCTCACAGTCTCTGATTATGCTTTCCTGAAGCCATTTTGTGGAATCACCATTTCTAATTTTACTGTCACAGTGCCATATTGTACCATGAAATGGTCCTGTAAAGCCATCACGATACACTGACTTATCTTTGTGCCTTATTCATTCATGATGAATTGAATTATCATGCCATGAAATTATCTGATTATACCAGCGTACTGTCGTTTTGTGCAACCATGTTGCCCTTTCATGATATCATCAGGATTTTATGTCATCTCAGTGTTTTTGTGTCATCATTCTGCCTTGTTCCTTCGTTATGTCCCATTTTGCCATCATATCCTCCTGTTGTGCTACCATTGTATTTGATTTTGTCATAACAGTGTCCTTTGGTGTCATCAGATTTATTGTTGTATCGTAAATTTGATGTATTTTACTATCATTGTGCTGTATTATGCCATAACTGTGCCTTATTGAGTCATAACATTTTTCTAATTTTTTCATCACTGTGCTATGTATTTGACTAATATGGCTATCACTTTGCCTGATTATGCCATCGCTCTGGCCTATTAAGCCATAAGTTTGCACAATTTGTCCATTGCTTTGTCCAATATGCCATGACAGAAGCCTACTTTGCCTTCACTCTCTTATTTGTTCACCAAAGTTTCAGATATTGCCAGCAATGTGGCTAATTCTGTAACCACTGAGCACTACTGTGTTAACACTAGAAACAGTGTGCAATTGATGCATCATATTGAGACAGGATAGCACCCTTTTGTGTCATTACATTTCTCTGTGGTTCTTCCCCAATAATCTATTGCTATCACTGTACCCTATTTTCCCATCACTGAATTCTATTGTAACACAGTTTTGAATTGAGTCCTTGAGCTGCCCTAATGTGCAATCTCTGTCACACTGTGACCTAACAGTTCCTTATTGTAATATCCCTATGCCCTATTGGGGCATCTTTGTGCCCTATTTAGTTATTATACTGTCCTTTGGTGTCATGAAGATTATCATTATGCTATAAATTTTTAATATTGTGCTATCTCAGTGCCCCAGAGAGTAACCACAGTCAACTATTGTGCCATCACTGTGTCCAATTCAATCATATATATTCCCTATTAAGTTATATCATTGGTCTATTGTACAACTGCTTTGGCTCATTGTTCCACCATTATGACTTAGGAGTCTTAATATTGATTCTTCAGTCTTTTATTGTTATATCACATTGGCTTATTTTTGTCAGGACTGGGGCCTATGGTGCTATCACTGTGCCTACTGAATCATGACTTTGGCATACTGTACTATCATTGTGTTCTATTGTGACAACACAGTCTCTTTTGTTGTTATTGTGCATTATTCATATTTTCCTCATATTAAAGTCATCATAGTATCCTATGGTTTCATCCAATTCATCGATGTGACATAGTTTGGGCCAATTATGCCCTATTATCTCATAACTGAGCCTCATTGTGTCATGAAATTGGCCCATTGTGTCATATGTTCTATTGTGCCACTGTATACTCTGTGTGACAAATCTGTGTTCTCTTATACATTTATTGTGCCATGTTAACTTATAACACTTCCCAATTTTAATATGACCATAGCTTATTAGAATTCAAATGTGTCCTATTGAATGAGTCATCATAGTGTTCTACTGTGTCATTTCAGTGCATATTGTGCCATCTCTCTTTCTTATTGTGTGACATATCTGTGTGTGGGGAAAATTTAAGAAGGCTGCCACATCAGCGCAAGCCCGCCGCCATGGCAGATCCCACATTAGGGAAGAAGTCCTATGGTTACAGCGGCCTGAGGGCCTTGGCAGCGGCAGGCCCCATTAACATGAGGAAGGCCTTGGTTCCAAAAAGGTTTATTGTCATGGCGGATAATAGATGGATCTAGGCGTATCCCCAAAATCTCAGGGCAGTCCCGAGTTATATAGGGAGTGAGAAAGGAGGAGGATTGGGGGAGGATCTGGGGGAGGCATGTTTAATTTGTTCTTCCCTCTGGCCTTCATTAGTATGTAAATCCCTAGGGCCTGAGGCCTATAGCCTGGCCTATGTGACTCTATGGAGACCGTGACTGCTTTTCAGGATCCTGGATGATGGGGGGGACCAATATCCTGCCAGTTCTCACGCAGAATTCCACGCAGAATCTCGGGGTTCTAGGCACCTGCTCAACCATGACTCAGGATACCCTTATGCAGTCCCACATCTGTGCACAATTTTACCAAAACAGTGCCCTTGTGTAGCACTAAAGTTTCTGAAATCACTCTGGACTATTGTGTTTTCATATTACCCAGTAAAGTCATTCCAGTACAAAATTCTTTTATTAAAAAGTTTTGTCATGCTATCCCACCGAGCTTACTCTACCATCACTATGACCTTTTATCCTTACCATTTTACTTTCTTGAGTCATCACTGTGTCTTATTATATCATCATTGTGGTTTAATTTTATGTTACTATGGCTTAATGAGTCACAACAATGTCTGACTATGGCATTAGTGTCATCGCGTACCATCCCTTTGCCATATACTGACATTTGTGCTCACTATGTCCCAGTTGTGACAATATAGTTTCCTAGGTGGGCATGACAGTTTCATATTATAATATCACTATGGTATTTTGTTGTGTTTGTGTGCCCTATGTCAGCCATCACTGTGTTCTATTATTCCTTCACTGTGCCCAACTGAATTGTTCTAGTGTTCAATATTTTCCCTCTAGTTTTCTATGATTGTATGCCAGGATCCTATTTGTCCATCACTGTCCTATCATTTTGTCCTATTGTGCCATATCTGTGGCCTCTTTAATGATCATTGTTCCACTGTAGCTGGAACAGTGACCTATTTTACAATCACATGTCTTACAGTAGAATCAGTCTCCTTTTTTACCATCACTGCAGTTTTGTGCAAGTGCAGTGTCCTATTGTGCCATTTTGTGTCCTAATGCAGGATCATTGTTGTCCATTGTTTCATGACAGAAACATATTGTGCTATAAAAATATTGTCTTTTAATATCAGTGTGTTCTCATCTGATATTAATGTGCCTTATTGAATCATCAGTGTGTCCTATTTTTTTTAGAGATTCCATAGATTCAACAAAACACCATAACCTAAAGCAAGTTCAGAGGAAAGGGTTTATTTGACTTACACTTTTGTAGCATAGTCCATTGCTGAAGGAAATTAGGACTGGAAGTAAAACAGGTCCAAAACCTGGAAGCAGGAGTTTATGCAGAGGCTTTGAAGGAGTTACTGGCTTATTCATTCTGGGTTCCTCAGTCTGTCTGATTTTTAGTAGAACTCAGTACCACCATCCCAGGAATGGCACCCTAGGAACATGGTGTGGAACCCCATCAAGTACTAATTAAGAAAATGCCCCTTCAGTCCTGCCTACAACCAGGTCTTCTGAGACATTTTCTTAATTGAGACTCCTTATTAGATGGCTCTAGCTCATGTTGACTTGGCATAAAAACTACAAAAGACAACTAATCCCTTGTCTACTTGACACACAAACACATCACTGGAAAGTGAGAAACTTTCCTTTCTTATTCATTAACAATATTTTACATTAATATAAACATCACAATATGAAACATTGCAAACAGTCTATACAAACAGTCTCACAGTCTAAAAAAATGTACAAACTTAAAACTGCAAAGTCTGTTTAAAATATTCAAACTTGCTTTTAAAACCTAAAGTAAATCTCCAGAATTTCTTAAAAGTTTAAACTCTCTTAAATTTGACCTTCTGTAAAATTAAAAATAAATTAAGTTCTTTGTTACTTCAAAAGGGAAGAACTTGAGCATAGTCACAATCAGATCAGTGCAAAACCAAATTCCAGCTATGCAAATATCACAGTAGTCAATGTCTCTGGTCCACCCATGATCTTCTGGTTTCCTCAAAGGCGTTCATGTCACTTCTTCCCTTTTGCCCTCTGCACCAAACACAGATTGTCTTCTAAGCTCTGGTTGGATAAACTCTACTGCTGCTGCTATTCTTGTTGGTTTTTTCATTGCATAGAACTCTTGCACCATGAGAATGTACTATTGTGACATTTCTTTGTCCATATATGATCACTTTGCTCTATTTTATCATCTCAGTCTCTTTATGTGTCTTCGCTTTGCCCCAATATATTATCACCATATCTGATTTTGCCATCTGTGTGCCACTTATGCATTCACTGTATCCTATTACATCATCAATGTGCCCTGTTGAGTGCCTTACTTTTGTCATAACATTTTCATTCCACCTTATGATACGGCTCATATGTCTGTGTTTCCCAGTTTCAGGATTCAGATTAAGTATGCCCTTAATTTCTGGATTGTAGTTTATTCCAGAGAGTCAAGTTGACAACTGAGAACACCCATGACAGTTCACATCTTGTCAACTCACCAAACAATCATATTTCCTTATATTCTAATAAAATAGTAACAAGGCCATAATAATGTCTAGCATGACATAACTATTTCTTGTACAACCACAAATGCTCTGTAAATTTAGAATAAGTAGCAATATTTTTTGTGGAAAATTCTTTTCATGTGATGGAAGCTTAGATAGTTGGACTGTATCTGCAGAGTCACCACTCCTTTTATTTCATTTAATATCTTTAATAAGTTTATCCCCCTGAACATAGGATTTAACTTCATGCTAAAACCTGGTGCCTGCTTAATTTTTGAAAGTTACATTTTGTACTTTTTCATTCTCAGCATATAAAGCTTGATTAAAATGTTTGATCACAGAACAGAATTTATACTAGGCTGATTTGAAATTTCCTTTGTCAATACAATTAATCTAAATCTCTTTTACATTAGCCTCAGGCAGACCATTTAGACAAGTACAAAAATCATCCACATTCTTCATCAAAATATCACAAGAATGATCTCTAAATAATTATTTTCTTCAGAAAACTCTTGATCCAGGCCTCAAAATTGCAAATCATCAAGCAACATTCTTGACTATGCTTATATAAGGATGGCCCATTAAGCCATACATAAAGCATTCTATTGCATTTCTTATCCAAAGTCCTGAAATCCACAGTCCTCCAAATGAAAGCATAGTCAGGCCTTTTACAGCAATATCTCAGTACCTAGTATCATTTCTGTCTTCATTAAGGTTTTACAGTTGTTAAGGGACTACATGACAATAGACTATTCTAAATAAGGGAAAAATTAATTGGGACTGGTTTGCTATATCAGATAGTCCATTATGATCATGGAGTGAAGAATGACATGCTGCTGGAAGAATCAAGACTTGTATATCTATATACAAGGAGGGGATTGAAATTTAACAGTGGGCAGACCTTGAGGATAAGAGATTTCAAAGCCTGTCCCCACAGCAACACACATCTTCCAACAATGCCACAAGTATTCCAACTTGGCCTCATCATGTATTAATGCTATTCCCTATGGTCAAAGCTCTCAAATAAATGACTCTATGGGTACTACAACTATGCAAACAGGCCCATTGTTCTTCCTATTTGCTTTATGGATGATGCTACTTGCCATAAAGTAGAGATCAGCACAGAGAGGTAAATATAGACTTGGGAGCAAATGCATTGATTATCTTTAGAATATCAGTTGTGCTTGAAATCATTCCTAAATTCAGGCTCTTTGGTCACATGAACATTTAGTACAAGCTAGATTTAGACTGTAGGTATATTTTTTAAATATATAAAATTATGAGTCCATCTCCAGATGGATCCCATGAAGATCTCTGACTTGGCTGAGGACAGGGTGCTAACAGTGGCTGCCTCTGTCCATGGGTGGTCCTGGAGGGATGGAGTGCAGACAGGGAGACTCCACTTCTGCCTCTGCCACTGACCAGGGTGGAGAGGGGAAAAGCGTTACAGCTCTTTGAAAAGTGTTACAACTCTTTGAAGTGCCCTGGTGAGGCATTGACTGGCCAGCAAAGAGGGGAGGGACCAGACCGTAACAGAAGCTCTCAGACAACAGGAAGAATCTCACACACCTTTACTTCTGAGCATGGCCCATATATACAGTTTTGGGGTGGGTTAAGGTCTGGCAGCAGATAACCCCTATTGGCTTGGTCTGAGAGCTTGGGAATGCCTCATCTGAATGATGGTGCTACTCCTACATGACCAATGACCATGGGCCTCTCTGGCTGTCCTGGAACTCACTCTGTTGACCAGGCTAGCTTCGAACTCAAAAATCTGCCTGCCTCTGCCTCCCAAGTGCTGGGATTAAAGGAGTGCACCACCACTGCCTAGCTTAAATTCAGGTTCTTATGCTTTAGCAGGAAGCATTGTTCTAACGGAACACTCTCAGCCCTAGTAAATATTTTATCTCCTCTATCAGCTCTATTAGATATTTAGGACAACTGTTACCTAGGTCTTAAAGTTTTTCTTGACCATAAGTGTGATGATATTCCTTCTAGTCATCAGAGAATGAGAAAAACCATGTGTTGATTATACATTCAGAGGCAAGTTGCTTTATTTCCTTTTTAACATTTATTTATTTATTTATTTATTTATTTATTTATTATTGGTGTGTATGTGCACATGCATGTATACATTCACATGCAGTTGCCTAAATGTGTATATGCATACACTTGAATGGAGCTTAGAGGAGAATTTGCAGTAGGCTCTCTCTCCATCCACCAAATGGTTTCTGGACATTGAATTCAGGCTCTTATACTCAGTGGCAAGCACCCTTATCTGCTAAGCCATCTTGCCAGACTTTATTTTACTTTACTATGTTTTTATTTTCTCATCCAAGAAATGCAAATTAGATGTAAAATTACCCCTAAAACACATCCTTCAACTTGAAAATCTTAGGATGTTTTAAAAATAGAGAATAGGGATAAATTGCACCCGAAAGCTAAACAGACTTCAGCACACACTTTATCCAATGGCAAATGCACTCAGATGATATACTTTTTAATTCTGGTTTTTCTTCTTTTGTAGAGTCATGATGTTCTACAGTAAGTGAGGTCTTATTTTCCAGAAAGAAAGAAAGAAATGTTGTTATAAGAAGCAGCAATTGTTCAATAATACTGTATTATTGTTGCTTGTATTGCAATTAATGGGAATGCATTTTTCACATTTCTTTTTGCATTTCAACGTGTCATTTCCTTTCAGTGATACCAATTGCTTTAAATCATTACACAGTCATTTTTATCCTCATGTTATTGCCAAAACATAGAACCATAAAAGTGTAAAATACTTATATTCATTTTCCTCCCTTTTTACCAAGTAAGTATACCTAATAAATGTTTACTTTAGAAGTGATGATTTGGTCTTAGTGGAAAAAGTAAACATACTACACACTCCTCAGAAGCAAACTATTTCTACCTCATTGCTTGGGAAAACAGTTGATTTCTTTTCTTTTCTTTTCTTTTTTCTTTTTTTTTTTTTTTGCATCTACCATTGAAAATTTCTGTGGCATTGTCATTTTCTTGTTTTACATTGAGGATATGGAGAGAACACAGCAGAATAAGTATGCAATTATTACTCAGATACTCTGACTAAAATCAACAAATTTTTCAATTTGTATGAAAGTTTATCATATATTCAAAAAGATTTCCTTATTTATTACAAATAACATTAATTCTAACTGCATGAAAAAGTTTTAATTTTTTTCAAAGTTAAAGTGAACTTTACCCATGTTGGAGAACTCTCACCTTTTATGAATCATTTCAGAATCCCTAAAGGCTACCATGTTCTGCAGCTTTCAGATAAAACTCTCTGGACTTCTCCCTACAGTAGTCAATAGTAGTAGGTCTGTCTAAATTAAAGTAGTTTCTTGATACTGACAGCATTGCTATTTTTTATCAAATTTTCACAGTATAATTATGAATAAAGTTAAGAAACATTTTCAGAGGTAATCTTACAACTAAGAAGAATATAAGAATGGTATATAAATACCTGATACATTTCCATGGTGTGGAATTAGCATGATAAGAAGTGTCCCTCCCACCTGCTGGGTACCTCTTTTTTTTTTAAAGATGTTTTAAAAGTATGAATATCGATTACTTTTATCTAAGAATATAATATATGTACCTCTATATGTATATATTATATATGGATATATCCATTATTTATATGTATCTGTGCATGTGGCAGTCTATACAACTTCTATTATCTATTAAAACTATCATATATCTGTCTAATACATTGATTTTTTATTATCTATCAAACTACTATCTATATATCATATATCTGTTTAATATAATGATCGTGTATGTATCTACCTACCTATCAATCAACATTTATCCATCTATATCTATCATTATCTTTGTCTTTGTTTCTCTCATCTCCCTCATCTCCATTTATCTATGTGAATTTGTCTACATCTAAGCTTCAAAGCTTTTGTTTTGTAGATATTGAGAGCAAAGAGCAGAGAAGATTCACAAGATTCTCTGCCACATTTGGAAGCTCCTCACTTAGTCTATACTATAAAAATCAATGACACCTTCTAACAAAGAGCTTGTTATGCTGTGTGACCTGAAATCTTTTTATACTACCTAATGCAGTCTAGTAGTGAAGAAAAAAGTCATAAAATTCAAATTCTAATTTGTCTGTTTTTCTGTAGGTTAATTGTTAACTCAGATTATTTTTACATGTATCTTTATTAGTAAAAGTAATAGCAGTTAACTTCCATATTGCTATGAAAGCCAAATGAATTATCCTAAAGAAGTACTCAGAAGGCTGCCAGATACTTGTCACAATCTGTAGTACGGCTTCATATATATTAGTCATATTCTAAAGCTCTCATTATTCTAAATCTTCGCTCTCCCAATTTTCTTATTGCAAGGTGTTTAAGTTATTTCTCTAGTTGCTAAATAAAAAATACCCAACAAAATAATCTTAAGGAGGTAAGGAGCTTTATTTTGGCTCCAGTCGATCAATTACTGGTATAGATGTGTGGCAGCAGTAGAATGAAGTGTGTAATTATGTTGTAACCAAAGTCAGGAAGCAGCTAAATTTCTGCTTTTTATTTAGTCTCGGTCCATCAGCCCATAGTTAGAGTGGAACTTCCTATTTCAAGTAGCATAGTCTATGAAGTCTATGCCTGGATGCCTAGAAGCATTGTTAGCAAGGCCTGCAGGTTGCTTAAAATAATGATTCTCGTGACATTGTTAAGCAAAATTTAACATATGGTCCTGTTAGCAATATTCTTTTTTTTTTAACTTTTATTTTTCTGTAGTCCACTCATTGCCCCACTTCCAGTCAGTTTCTCATCCCATATCTTCTCCCCTTCATCTTCAAGAGGATATGCTCTCACCCCACCAGGCTTCTTCACTCCCTGAAGCTTCAAATTTCTGAAGGGTTAGGAATGTCTTTTCCCAATGAGGCCAGACCAGGGAGTCCTCTGGTGCATATGTGTTGGGGGCCTCGGACCAGCACATGAGTGTTGCCTGGTTGGTGGCTCAGTGGCTTAGAGATCTTAGGGGTCCGTATTAGTTCAAATTGCTAGTCTTCCAATGGAGTCTCCCTACTCTTCAGCTTCTTCCAGCTTTTTGTTAATTCGACCACAAGAGTCTGACTTTAGTCTGATGGTTGGGTGTAAGAAATTGCTTAAGACTCAGTAAGCTTCCTGTAGGGCCTCTCAGAGGACTGTGATGTTAGGCTGCTGTCTGTAAGCACACCATAGCATCAACAATTGTGTCAGACCTTAGAGCCTCCCTTTGAAGTGGATCCCAAATTGGGTCAATCGCTAGACCACCTTTCATCAGACTATTCTCTATGTTTGTCCCTGCAGTTCTTTTAGACAGGAACAATTTTCTGGGACAGAGTTCTTGACAGTGGAATGGCAACCAGATCACTCCACTTGAAAACCTGTCTTTTATTGGAGGTAGACTCTTATAGATCCTTCTCCCCACTCTTGGGCATCTCATCTAAGGTCCCTCTCTTTGATTCCTGAAATCCTCAAACCTTTTCGGTCTCTGGTACATTCTAGAAGGTTGCTCCATTTCCCACCCCTGAGGTTGCGTAGTTCCATTCATTCTGGTGGCTCTCAGTGATTCTCTCCAGTCTCTTACCCCCATACCTGAATGCATTCCCATTTTCCCCTCTCACTCCTCTCTCTTATACAAGTCCCTTCCTCCCCCTGCCTCCTGTAATTGTTTCCTTTTTCCTGCAATGTGGGACTGAAGCAGCCTTACTTAGTCTCTTCTTGTTAACTGTATTGAGTTCTGTGGATTTTATCTTAGATATTCTGTACTTGTTTTTTACTAATATCCAGTTATTGTGAGTATATACCATATATAGTTTTCTCACTCAGGATGATATTTTCTAGTTCTGTCCATGAACCTGCAAAACTCATGATGCCATAATTCTAAATAGATGAAGAATACTCCATTCTGTAAATGATCTACATTTTCTGTATCCATTCTTCCTTTATGGTATATTTGGGTTGTTTCCAGCCTCTGGCTAGCAAAGATCAGACTGCTGTAAGCATAGTGGGGCATGTGCTCCTGTGGTATGGTGGGGCATCTTTTGGATATATGACCAAGAGTAGTAGAAACTATGTCTTCAGTTAGATGTATTTCCAAGTTTCTGAGAAAATTTCAGATTGATTTCCAGAGTGTTTTGTAGCAGTTTGCAATCCCACCAGCAATGTAGGAATGTTCCTTTTCCCCCACATTTTTACCAGCATGTGCTGCCACCTGAGTTTTTGCACTTAACCATTCTGATTTGTTTAAGGTAGAATCACAGGGTGTTTAGATTTGCATTTCCCTGGAGAACAGGGCTTTGAACATTTCTTTAAGTGCTTCTCAGCATTTTGAGATACCTTTGTTATAAATCCTCTGTTTAGCTTTATACCCCATTTTTGATTGGGTTGGTAGTGATAAAACCTCCTTGGAATTGATACAGAGAAAGAGAGGTAGATCAATGGAATAGAATTGAAGAGCCAGAAATAAGCCCACACACTCATAGACATGAGATATTTGACCAAGAAGCAAAAATATACAGTAGAAAAAAGAAAAGTCTTAAATAAATGGTGCTAGTCTAAGTGGCATAGGTATGTGAAACAAAATAGATCCGTAACTGTCACTTTGTCCAAAGCTGAAGTTCAAGTGAATCAAGTGCCTCAACATAAAACCAGATACATTGAACCTAATAGAAGAGAATGTGGGAAAGACCCTTGAATGAACTCATTGTTATGGGGTGGGTAGTATTTCTGAAACAGAACTCCAATGGCTCAGGCTTTAAGATCAAGAATTGATAAACGAAACTTCATGAAAAATGAAAAACTTCTGTAAGGCAAAGGTAATATTCAATAGGACAAATTGGCAACACATTGGGAAAATTCTTCCCTAACTACACATTCAATAGATAGCTAATATCTAAAAACATATACAGAACTCAAGTAGTTAACTTCCAAAAATCCAAGCAATATTCTCGATAGATGAATTTGCATACTGTGATATGAATAAGTGTATATCATCTACCATCTATTAATCAATCTATCTATGTTTCCATCTATCATTTTTTCTTGTTTTTCTTTATTTAACCATTTATTTGTTTATCTATTTTTTATTTACTCTCCAGATTATATTCCCCTTCTTGTTCACCCTCCGACAGTCTCACTTTCCATACCTCCACCCTGGTCTCTTTTCTCCAAGTATATGTCCCCACCACACACTGTCCACCCTACCAGACCTCTAAACTCCCTGGGGGCTTCAGTCTCTTGAGGTTTAAGTGCATCTTCTCTGACTCAAACCAGACATGGCAGTCCTCTGCTGTATATCTGTTGGGGGCTCCATATCACCTGGTGTATGCTGCATTGTTGATGGTCCAGTGTTTTAGAGATTTCAGGAGTCCAGGTTAATTGAAACTGCTGGTCCTCCTAAAGGGTTGCTCTAATCCTCAGCTTCCTCCAACTTTTCCATAATTCAATCACAGGGCTCAGCAGCTTCTGTTCATTGTTTGGATGCAAATATCTGCATCTGTCTCTTTAGCTACTTGTTGGGTCTTTTGGAGGGGAATCATGATAGTTCCCTTTTTTGTGAGAACTCCATAGCCTCAGTAATAGTGTCAGGCCTTGGGGCCTCTTTCTTTTTAATATATTGACTATCAGTCATCTTTTATCATTCTACTTATAAATTACTATGTATCATTTATCAATCTATTATCTGTATGTCATCCACATCCATTTCATTTACCTACCAATTTTAAGTCAATTATCAGCTGTCAAATACTTACAGTCTGTGTGCTATGCCTTGCTTTGATATAGCTACTTTGTGGTCCACCATACACAATAACTGGTTACTCTACTGCATTGACTTAACAACATCATTTGGCACATAGTTACTAGAAAGTGTGTTATGTATTTGTTTCTTCTAGTTAAACATTCTTTACCCCAGAACAGGAGAAAGTACCTGAGAAAAATCTAGAAGCCAAAAGAACTTGAGAAGTGGAGGGTACTTAGAGAGCTACAGGATTCACAAGATTCCCTGCCACATTTGGGTATTGTTTTGTGGAGCCACCAACAGGCTGTGCACAAAAGAGATAAACATGCCGGTTTTAAATACATAATAAATCATCCAAGGAAACTATGGCACAGAGAAATTGTCAAGAGCCCACATCAATTTTTCAAGAACTTGATCCTTCACTCCTGCAGTTGCAAGACATAGAATGTGAAACAGAGAAGGGGGATAGGGACATGGAAATGTTCAAACAGAGTTTGAGCCCTGTGTTTAAGAGAAGTAAGGGTATGGTACAAAAGTAAGACATGAGTTAGCATCAGGTGGGAATAAAGATAAAGTGTGCTCTCAATCTTCCCAGTCCTGATAAAGGATGAAGATTGTCAGTATCCATCCAGCTTCACTAATTGTCCCATGAAATTCAGAAAGAGAGGTGTACCCTACTAAGTGACGCTCTTGCATTTTAGTAAATCTGTGGAAATCACTATGCAGGAGTGTGGAGGTGGAGGTAAAGTTTGACTATTATATTTCCCCATTACCTTATGCTTCTGAGCAAGTGGGCAACATCTGGGGATCCTGTTTCAAAAAGCTTTTGAACCTTAAAGATACTGTGCATTTCCTCAAGAAGTGACTTTCTTAGGGTGGACCATAAAATTAAATACCCAAGCCTCCTTCTTATTAATGTGTTGTTCCCTGATTACAGACAAAATGTGAACAGCATCTCAGGTCCCTGCTGCTGTGGTACTTCTACCATGCTTCACTGTATCCTTATTAACCTGTGAACCATAAAAAAAAAAAAAATTCCTCTTTTGAGTTGCTTTTGGTCAAGTGTTTCATCATAACAAGGAACCACTAGATTTCCATCCCCAATATGTATATAAATCCTCTCAATTATCTATGAGATACATAGATAATTCTTTGTTATTTCAGTTGTTGTGACAAAACACTGATGAGAGGTAACATGAAAGAAGATTATATTTATTTGACTCATGCTGCCATATCTCTGTCAGTCACTGTGTGGAAGTCAAAGAAGAAACTCAAACATGTATACACATCATGTGTATACATATAAGATCAGAGAAGTTACTGTACCCATGCTATCACTTGCTAGGTTATATCTAATGTTTTTACTCCTAAATATCCCAAGGCCAGCTGCCCAAAAAATATTGTCATCCATGGTAGGTTGAGTCATTCTCCATCAATTATTAATAAAGGTGATCCTGCAGAGATAGACCTAACCATTTCCCAGATGATTCTACGTTGTGTGAAGTTGTCAATTAATGCTAAACAGAACACTCTTTAACTATGATGGTGATATTATCTCCTCCAAAACTGACCAAATTCATTCTAAACAGCACATTTATTATCTATTTTCATATTTACTTATGCTTGATAATTATTTACTCCAGTAGCAATTGTGCAGAGATTCTGATTGTTTTTATGACACATTTGACCAAGTTATTAGGAAACAAACATGTGTATTCAGTATATATATAAAATTTATCTTTTTCAAATTTTAATTTATACTCATTCACACAGGGGTTATAAACAGAAAAAGGCAGGTTGTGGGGAGGGGGATGACACTGGAGTGTGGGTGTTTAATGGGAATACAGATATTTTTCAAAACAGGGTATCAGCTGGGTGAGGGTTCAGTGGATAGGTCACTATGACTCTGCCTATGATTAAGTTGTGCTTATCTAAGTTGGTAATATTTGCCAAGGCTACCTAATTACAAGGTCTATGACTACTCAGGCTGGTAAATTGTCACAAAAACTGCCTGTTTACAATAGCTTATAGCCATCTATTTCAGTGTTTATCCACAGAGACACAAGACTTGGTGTTAGTATACATGAATGACAGGCCTATTGCTGATTTTAGGTCTATGGCTGATTTTAGGCCTTCAATGTATAAGCAGGGATGACCCTGACATTTCCTCCCTTCTCTAAGTATAGACAGGCTGTGGTGAATCTAATCTTGTGAAGCTGGGGATAGAGGCCTGACCTCCAGAAATTGAAGGGGACCTTGTAATGGCTCCGGTCCCCCTGTTGTTGTTCAGTGAGGCATGAGGGCCATACTGGTCCCAATGTCTTTTTTCTGGAGAGGGGATACTTTTGACATTAACCCCTATGCAGTCAGGCTTGTCCCTCAGGGAACCCAGAGAGATATTTTTAACTTTTATTGATATTCCCTTGCAGTGCTTAGCCTCGCAGACTAAGCAAGAATTCAGGTTGCCTGTCAGAGGGGATTCTGGGTGGCCCCTCTCTGCCTGGTCTAGGGGAGGAAGTTCCCCCTTTTAGGTTGGGTAGAGATGGATTTTGGGAACATCCTGGATAAAGTAACAACCTCATCTTGAGTCTCGTGGCCCTCCATAGCTAACTTATGATGATGTATATGAACAGGTTTTGCTAACAAATTATTTATCTGTTGTTTCACAGAGTTAGTCAGCCTATTTGAGGGCCGGGGCCCAGAAGAAATTAGCAAAAAGAACCCAAATAATGTTCTCAAGAAGTGAGGAGTTAGGGTTGACAACCCTGGAGAGGTTGAAAACCAACTCTTGTACCAGCACTCATCTTTCTCTTTCTCTCTCTGACTTTTTTTCAGGGCCTTCTCTGACCTTTTTCATGCTCTCTTTAACCATCTCTGTCTTGTCTGTGTAAAGGCAATATTCTTCTTTAAGGGCTGTACACAGTCAAGAGCTGTACACAGACTTTTCCATTATAATAGAGTAAATCAAGTTCAATAAGGATCCTCACGATTTTTGGAGTCTCTTCAGACTGCGAAATGAGGGATTTCTTCAGATTAGTGATGTCAATCTCCAGGTGTTTGATGTTCTTGTCAATGGCCCTTCAAAGGTCTGAGTAGTATGAGTTCGGAGGCCAGCATCTGGATTAGAACTCCTAACAGCAGACATCATGGGTGATTCATTTTTACCTGGAAAGGAAAAAGAAGAGAATTCTCAGGGAGATTTCTCTTCCCTGGATGTAACTTGTTATTCATCTTATTTATGGTTGGGCCTGGCTTTGTGGGGGGTATCTATTTTTTTTCATTAATCTTTTTGGTAGCCAATTAGCTGTGCCTTCTGTAGTATCCAACAGGCATATCAATCCTCAGCCCCATAAGGGAACTGGGTCTGGGCTATTCCCTTTAAGGGTAAGAGGGCCCTTCCCCATGTCTGTGGCATAGTTTTTATTGGTCTCTGTGATGCCAGAGGCAGTAAGCAGCAGATTTGCCATGAGGTTTCAGTTTTAGAGAGTTAAAAGTGAACAAGGCATGATGAAAAGTTTTTCAGGGGGACTCCTTCTGGGGTGGTACCGTTCCCCCTCTTTTGTTTCTAAAGCCAATTTTTCAGGGTTCTTGTAAAACCAGGGCAGAAGCACCAACAGCCACTCCTTCCACACTAAGAGAGTCATGCGGACATTATTTAAAGAAATATAAATCTATATTAATAATCTCTTTTATCAAAGGACTGTTATAGCACAGCTGACAAATAATCAGACTATATAATATATCAATTCATAATAGCTTCTTCTACATTTTGTGAGATTAATTATCTCTTGTGTTGAGAGAAATTAGGATTTACATCTCTCTTGAGAATATTAAACACAGACTAAAATTCTTTTGTGGGGAGCTTAAAATAAGTTCTTAGCCAGTTAGCATCTCCTAGAAACCTTTGAAAATAATATGAATTGAGTAAACTCTCTCTCTCCCCCCTCCCTCTCTCTCTCTCTCTCTCTCTCTCTCTCTCTCTCTCTCTCTCTTTTTCAGACCCTTTTTTTGTTTTTATTGGATATTATACATATTTAACTTTCAATGTTATCTCCTCTCCAATTCGCCCCCAAAATTCCTTATCCCATACCCCCTCCTCCTATTTTTATGGGGATGTGCTCCAAACAATCTCCCAGTCCCATCTCCCTGCTCTCGAATTCCCCATCACTAGGGAATCCAAACTTTCGGGGACCATGGCCCTCCACTTCCACTGATGTCGGACAAGGCCACCCTCAGTTACCTATATAGGTGGAGACATTAGTCCCTCCCTTTGTGCTCTCAGGCTGGAGGTTTAGACTTTGGGATCTCTGTTTGAAACTTTTGATACTCCTTCTAGAAAGGACCAAAGTATCCACACTTTAGTCTTCCTTCTTCTTCTTGAGTTTCATGTGGTCTATGAGTTGTGTATTAGGTATTGTGAGCTTTTGGGCTACTATCCACTTATCAGTGCATGCTTACCAAGTATGTTCTTTTGAGATTGGGTACCTCACTCAGTATGATATTTTCCAGTTCCATCCATTTGCCTAAGAATTTCATGAACTCATTGTTTTTAATAGCTGAGTTGTACTACATTGTATAAATGTACCACATTTTCTGCACCCATTCTTCTGTTGAAGTACATCTGGGTTCTTTCCAACTTCTGGCTATTATAGATAAGACTGCTATGAACATAGTAGAGCATGTGTCCCTGTTGCATGTTGAAACATCTTTTGGGTATAAGCCCAGGAGTGCTATAGCTGAGTCCACAGGTAACACTATGTTCAATTTTCTGAGATACCGCCAGACTGCTTTCAATAGTGGTTGCACCAGCTTACAATCCCACCAACAAAGGAGGAGTTTTCCTCTTTCTCCACATCCTCGCCAATGTCTGCTGTCACCTGTGTTTTTGATCTTAGCCATTCTGACTGGTATGAGGTGGAATCTCAGAGATGTTTTCATTTGCATTTCCCTGATGACCAGGGATGCTGAACGCTTCTTTAGGTGCTTCTCAACCATTCGAGCTTCCTCAGTTGAGAATTCTTTGTTCAGCTCTGTGCTCCATTTTATAATAGTGTTCTTTGACTGTCTAGAGTCTAATTTCTTCAGTTCTTTGTACACCTTGGATATTAGCCCTTTATCAGATGTAGGGTTGCTGAAGATCTTTTCCCAATATGTTGGTTGCCGCTTTGTCCTATTGACTGTGTCCTTTGCTTTACAGAAGCTTTGCAGTTTTGTGAGGTCCCATTTGTCAATTCTTGGTCTTAGAGTACAAACCAGTGGTGTTGTGTTCAGGAAGTTTTCTCCTGTGCCCATGTGTTCGAGGCTTTTCCCCAATTTCTCTTCTATTAGTTTCAGTGTATCTGGTTTTATGTGGAAGTCCTTGATCCACTTGGAATTGAGTTTTGTACAAGGAGATAAGTATGGATCAATTTTCATTCTTCTACATGCTGACCTCCAGTTGGACCAGCCTCATTTGTTGAAAATGCTGTCTTTTTTTCCACTGGATAGTTTTAGCTCCTTTGTCAAAGACCAAGTGACCATAGTTATGGGGGTACATTTCTGAGTCTTCTATTCTATTCCATTGATCCTCCTGCCTGTCTCTGTTACAAGTATATTCAGTTTCAAATTGAGTCAGCACTGGATAAGTTTCCAGGGCATTAATAGCTCTAAGAAATGTGTCCTGCATCTAGTATGAAATTTATAGTATTCTGTGCTGGGGTATCTACTTAAATATCAGATTCCAGTTTCATCCACATTGGAGACATTTTGTCTTACATAATAATCCCACTGTTACTAAGTACAAAAACAAATTGGAGAAATTCGAATATTATTATTTTTAAAGAATTGGCTGCATCCCTATTGTTTGCAGATGAAGATTCCAATTTCTGGACTTTGTCCATTCTAAAATCAATTATCTCTTTATGATAAGTATAATTGGCACATACTGTATTCCAACAGAAGGCAAGACCATGTTTTTGCTAAAACTCATATTGGGATGGCCTCTGCAGTTCACATTCATTTCCAAGAAACTGGTCTTCAGTTTGATAATTCTGCCATCTAAACATAAAGTAGGAAAATAATTCTACCTCCCAACATAGCACATTACAAAAATTGGAAGCTGAGATTCCATCTTGAGAGTAGGATTTACATCATAATATGAAGTAGAAATTTCTGTTTCTTCTAACAACTCTGTTGTGTCATGTGAGAGTTTTTTTTCCTCTAAAACCTGTCTTGTGAGAGAGTAGGTGATGTTTTCTCAGAACAGACACTTGAGAGGTTTCATGATGTTTAAAGAGAATAGAAAAATAACCCCACAGATAACAGTAAGGGGACAAAATTGAATTGCTACCCCTTGCGGTATTTAGCTGGTCTTTGCTAGCTGCACAAAGATTTGCTAGTCTTGCTTCTTCACTGACCTTTGCTGGTATCAGCTTTGTAGAAAAAAATGTACTAAAATTCTTCATATGGTATTAGGGCTCATTCAGGCCAATTCCACCGACTCAGGCTGGATTTAGCCACTGCTTCTAATTATCATTTGGTGTTTGCTATTATACAGTACTGCTCATATTCTGACAATGAAGTTAGAAATTGTTTCAAATAGCTACTTCTAAACAGGTCCACAACTCCTTCTTGTATCAACCATCTTACTTGTCTACCTTTTTTTGGTGGGCTAGAAGGAAGACTGATGCCTTTAATAACTCTAAGTAAAATAACTTTGAAAAACAATGTTCCACAATTACGGAATTTATAACTTATAACAGTGTTCCACAATTATGAGTTAGACTCCGTAAATAGATCTATAATTTTCAGGCCCACTTGGTCTATATAGTGAGATTCAATATCTATAAGTAAGACTGTACATACATACTCATCACAAGACAAAGAAGAGGGTGGAGACTGAGTGGAGGAAGAGAAAGAAAGAAGAAAAAAGGAAGGAAGACTGAATTGAAGGATTAAAAATGAAAGAAATTAAGAAAAAAGGAAGAAATGAGGAGGAAAGGAAGGAAGGAAGGAGGGGAGGGAGGGAGGGAGGGAGGGAGGGAAGGAGGGAGGGAGGGAGGGAGAAGGAAGGAAGGAAGAAAAGAAGGAAGGAATGAAGGAAGGAAGGAAGGAAGGAAGGAAGGAAAAAAGGAAGGAAGGAAGGAAAGTGGATCGAAATGAACAAGCAAATTGATAAATTTGTGCCAAGAGGCATTTAGATCATGGACACCTGCAGCAGCCTCTACTGTTACTGTTGTTAAAAAGGAGATGCCAACCCTCCTACCAAAATCACAGCTATAATTATTTCTCGCTGATGCAAAATAGTATATTCCCTTCAGTGCCTGAATTTAAGGAGTATAATACCCACTATAATACCTATATGAAATTTCCCAAGAAAGTTTAGAGGGCCTGTAGAAAAATAATGCCAAATGTGCTCCTCCTACCCAGTTTCTCCAATCTCCTACATCACACAATAACAAAATAATTTATTATATTCTTAAAAATTCAAATATCCCCATTTCTTGCCTGCCATCCAAAACTTAGAAATAGCTTGACCACTCACAGGTACTGTAAACTTACAGAAGGTAACATGAAAATTTACCTTTTTCTAAGACTTTAAGAAGGTACAGAGAATTCTGCTTCATGAACTACTCAGAGATCTTGCCATGATGTCTGACTCTAGTGTTCAGGTCTGAAATCTTCCCAGAACACCCTACCCAATGCTGTATTTTTTATGGAATTAAGAACTATTTCTTTATGTCAAATGTAGCCAAAGGACAGTTTCCCCTGTAGAGGACTATTTCCCCTGCTGTATTTTACAATAACACTTGGTAATCTGGGAGGAGATACTGTGGGAGGAGAGGAGAGGAAGAGGAGAAGGAAGAGGAAGAGCTAGGGGAAGAAGGAGATGTAGGAATCGTGGAGAGCCACTCATGTATTGAGAGCAGTCCTGGGTAACAACATATATCTAGGTTAGTTAACTGGTTAACACTTCTAATTGTGTGGGCATCTTGTTCTTTGAGTATTACCGAATATATAAAGCTATTGTATAATCATTAAACATTTTAGCTGGTGGCCTGAGCCGAGCAGCAGCGAGAACTCATGACCTCGGACCGTGCCAAGTCAGGAAGATGGCGGAACCATACCACAAGACAGATTGGGTGCTGCCATTTTAAAATATTACAGTAGCATTTCCCCAATATCACCTTTGAGCACCTTTCATAAATGGTTTTTGCTTTTCTTTGCATGACATAAAACAGTGGTTCTGACCAACCAAGTATACTTGGGTTTGAATTAGCCCTCCTCCACTGCACATATGTAGCAGATGAACAGCTTGGTTTTCATGTGGATTCCCCCAAAACTTGAACAGGGCTTACCCTGACCCTTTGCCCTGTCTATGAACCCTGTTCTCTAATAGGGCTGCCTTGTCTGGCCTCAGTTGGAAAGAATGTATCTAGTTCTACAGAGCCTTGAGGTGCTAGGGTGGGTTGGTATGCACAGGGGATACTCCCCTTCTAAGAGGTGAAGGAAGATGGGGATGAGCTTTGTGAGCGTGGAACTGGGAGTGAGGAAGAAGCTGTGATCAGGATGTTTAGTGAGTAAATAAGTTGAGTGAGTAAATAAATAAATTAATGAAAAAAATAACAGTGATTCCTTACCAATTAAGACCTGTAAGATAAAATAAGGATGGAGGCTTCTGTACAAATTAATGACATGACCACATGATGTACTAGACAGGAAGTAGGTAGAGTTGTTTTGCTTTAATAGGTACCTTGTAAGGGTTCTAGTTCATCACCAAAACATACTTTTCATTCCCAGTCTTCCCTCCCATCTCAACTTAATTTGCAAAAGATAAAAATGTATGCTTCATCTCTGGGTAAGTGGATCTGTTTTATTTGCCAAGTATTAATGATTTTTGTAATGAAGTTCTTTTAACAATATGAAGAAAAGGCAAGTGATAAATTATAGGAACATCATTTATCATTTGTATCATGACAGCTTTTTATATCTAAGTGCTGTGCACACTAATGTATCTGTTATTCTCTGTGACAAATAAGTTAATCAAAACCTTTGATTGATTTTATTGCTTTTACTTCCTTTCATGTTTATTTAATTCTTTCTTTTTTGTTTAGGAAACCTACTCCCACGTATCAACCTCAACTTGTAGCCAAGGCAGATATAGGACAGGGAGCAAGTCAAAATGTTCTCTGAAAGCAGGATGAGTACAATCAGAAGCATGGGTTGTCTTTGCCAACAAGTAGTGTAGGGAGACATGAGAACTAAAGCTGTTAGTGAGGTAGCAGCAACTCTTCACTGGGCATGTTTTATTTACCTTGTCATCTCAGAGAGGAGATTTCTCTAGGAAGAGGGCACTGGGCATGTTTTATTTACCTTGTCATCTCAGAGAGGAGATTTCTCTAGGAAGAGGGCTCTGTGATGTTGGATTTCAACATGTCTTTTGACCCTTCTACAGACACATGTGCTTTCATCTGAGTTAATGTTATTATATAAACTTTTTTATTCTGGAAAACAGAACATTCAGTGTGGACTTACTTGACAGAAAACAGAATCTCAGCAGAAGGATGAGATTAAGTGTCATACTATACTTCTACTCAACTGTCAAAGGCAGTAGTATAATCTGTGGATTTATTCAGTCACATGCTTCAGATAAAACATAGCATCCAGGAAGAATTATGGTTGCTAAAATCTATGAAACTGTCAGCACCGAGGCCATGCCTTTCTATGCATGTTCAGCAGGACAAGTAAACTTCTGAGACCAGAAGACTTCTTTTGATGAGTCAGGAATATAATCATCACAGTCTTGGTCATTCTTTGTATTGTACACAAAAGAAAGTTATGTTATTAGGTGAATGTAGTAGCTTGCCAGCAAGTACAAAATAAATACATGGTATATGAAAAGATCTTGTTCAATGTTGAAGCTGTTGTGATTGGCTGAGGAAAGGAGCTGCAAAGGTTCTGTGTATATTCAAAAATGTGAATATGTACAAAAGATCTGAACAGTGAGGAACAGGGGATCAGGGAAATAGAAGGAGATAAGAGGGATTAGAAGTCGGCTGACACAAGCGTTATTGCCAAGATATGAAAGAGAGGGTTCCAACTGCAAAGAAAAACAGATTTATAGACAATCAAGGAGACTTTATTATGTCAAAAAGGAAACTCCCTATGGATATACTAGTGACAGTGATCAGCCACCTAGTTAAAGGATTAGTCTTGCCTAATGTTCATGTTTTGCTTAGATCTGGAGCCTGAAATGAATTTTAAAATCATCATGAAACCAAACATCTTCATGTGTTTGTGATAGATTATCTCCATTATGTTAACTAAGGAGAGGAGACCTGCCCAAATATTTATGACACAATTCCATGAGCTAGAGTCTTAGGCTAAATAAAGAGCAAACTAAGCATCTGGAATTTTTTTCCTCTCTTTTTTCCCCTACGATTAATACAAGATAAGTTCTATGGAGGAAAAAAACTTTTGTGAATCAGTAAACAGAATTTGTAGTCTAGAAAAGGTCAAGGCTACTTTTCAGGCTGACAGCAAAACTTGGTAATAAGTAAGTGTCTTCCACATGGTACTGGTTTTCACATCATTTCTTTTTGCATTCACATCATTATATGTTTAAAGATTAAAAGGAGCCATGTAGAGAAGCTAAACCTACCAAAAAAGCAAAAACCACTATTGTTGAAGGTGTAACCCCAGTGTACATGAAATGACATGACGGTCAGGTGATCATCAAGGAGAGTGACAGATATGTAGTGGAGCTGGATGGAGACTATGAGAAAAAGCATGTGTTGTAAATGGCATAACCAGAGAAGTTGAGTTGCACAAGCACTTTGTAGTCAAAAATATTGTGGGTAAGTTCAGAAATCAATGCTGAAGGATTTCATTCACTATAGAAACTTGGATTTTTTTTTGTTTTCATTTTGCAATAAGATATTACATAAATAATTTTGAACATTTAAGAGAACACAGTTAAGAGACTTGGAATATTATAAAGAAATGAAATTTTAAACATTATAATTTTAAACATTTATGAAAAACGATTCTTAGACATTAAAAATACTATTATATATTGTGATTTTCATATGAAATATTTGGGATAAACAAGAAAAGAACAGTAATCGTGATTGATATCTCTGTGTCAAGTTGAGAAGAGTTCAGTTGTGTTAGTTAGAATTTGTTAATATGAGTTAGACAATAATCATATGAGAAAAGGGAATCTTATTTGATGAACTGCCTCCATCAGATTAAGATGTAGTCATGTGTACAGAACATTTTTTTTTGATTAATAATTATTGTGGGGAAGCTCATCCTATATTTGGCAGTGTCATTCCTGGGCAGATGGTCCTAGGTTGTTTAAGAAAGCAGGCTAAATTTCTAGAGATATCTCTGGCCCTTATATATTATTCACAATTCTCTTTTTTTCTGTCTCTTCCGGGTAAGATTCCCAAAGAAAAAATGCTGGGGGATAGGGCAAGGTAGCTCTTGCCTCTGCTATATTGAAGAATCAGGAGGACAACAGTGTGACTCACCAAATAAATAAATCATCAAAACTGGAAGTAACTAATTTTAATTATGAATATTTTCTTGTGTTCTTTCCATTTTGTATTTCATGTGTGTATGTGTATGAATGTGTGTTTATATGTGTGTGTATGCACGTATACTAAACCGGCATGCACAGAAGTCAGAACATAATCTCCAATGTCAATTCTTACCTTCTACTTTTTATTTTACACTCTAGACAAGTTAGCTTCTAAGTGTTCTCTTGGCTCTTCCTCAGAATTCCACATAGTGTTACAGATGTTTTGAGTTTTGTGTCTGATTTATATTGTAACAATTGAGTGATAATTTAACAGCCTGCATCATCACCCTATCCCCAACATTTTAATTGTATTTGTTATTAAGACATGGGCTCATATAACTCAGGCTTGAATTAAATGTGCTGTGCAACTGTGGATGACATTATTCTACTGATTTTCCTGCCTCTACCACTAGGATTAAAGATTCTCAGCACTACTCAAAGTTTAGGTGATCCAGGGGATGCATCCTAGGAATTTCTGTTATGCTATATAAACACCTTTCCAATTGAGTCATGTTCACAGCTCTAGTTGTGTTCTGTTCTTATTTCGTGTTTCAGTCACAATATTTATGTAATGTCATACTCCATTCTGCCTCTGCTGGTGGTAGCTAGTTGCTGTTGCCACATTATTCAGGAGAGGCAGAACTAAGTACAAAACAGTGGTCTGCTATCCTAATTCTTCTTCCCTTAAAATATAGTAAAAACAGCAGAGTCTGGGATGAATATTGTGGTCCCTGGTCCCCTCTTTGGAAACCTGAGTACTGCCAGGATTCAGAAATGGGGGAGGGCGGACTGAGGATTCACCTTTCCTTGGGGCATCAGCCAGACAGAAAGGGGAGGTCAAGCACAGGAACAGTGGAACTCATCTGAATGGGTAAGAACTGAGTATTCTGGGAGGCTGGAAGTGCAAAGACCTTTCTCAGGAGTTTTAGGCGGTTCTTTAGGAAGAAGGCTTTCCCCTTTGAGGTCATTAATGAAAAGATTGTCCTTGCTTGTTCATATTGGTTTATTTGATAACAGATGTGAATGCATACACTTTATTTAGGATGAACCAGGAATTATTTATTTTCTGTTACAGGAAGAAATATTCAGAATGGGGAGCTTATTGACTGATGACTCAAGGCTAATAAGCATGTAAAAGTGATGATGCCAACTGTGCTGCAGGCACTGTTTGACAAGGTTCCAGTGCTTGGACAGTCTAGACTGACTCTTCACTACCCTTGATAGATATCTTTTGCTATACTTATGCTTTTATTGTTTAAGGCCTCTCTCCAAAAGCTAGTCCTGGGATAACCCAAGGTTAGTGAAGATGAAAATGAAATCAATGAAAGTGCCCTGGAAAAAAAACAGTTATGCAGAAATTTGGGTATTTCCTAAGAACTTATTTAAATGAATACTCAGATCACTAAAGAGTGTTGTTAGTAAGCATGAGAAAGAGGATTTGAGTAGAGTTATTTAAGAAGAAAAACTTAGGGAAATTTTAGAAACTGAAAAATTATAATTGAATTGCTAGGTTTCTAATGCTTAATTTTAGAAACAATGAACTTGTATGTATAAAAAGAGACTTTGATCATGCAGATTTATAAGAAGCTTTGGTTCCTTCCTAAAGATAAAAGTAAACAGTTTTAGGACCCCTGATATTCTTCTATTCTTTACAAAACTGTAATAATGCCAGGAATTATATTGAACCAAGAGTTCAAGACAGACACAGAGGACGACATCCTGGCTTAGTGAACTGCCAGCCTTCCTTATCAAACTTGTCAGGCCAAATCTTGACTGATAGCCCACCATTGCTTAAACAAAGGGGCTGAACAATATTTTAAGAATCAAAGAAAAAGGATGGTGGTCTTACATCAAATATAAAAGAAATAGAGAGGAAGAAATAATTGAATAAGGTTGAACTTTATATAAATAAAATTTGATATAATTAATAGAAAATAACTTTTGATTTATTAGTCTTATACCTAACCAAAAAAAAAAAAAAATCAAATTTAGGTAGAGTCATCCTGTCTAGCATTTCTGTAACCACAAGGCTTTTCAACAGCAATCTTAATGAAGAAGATATTGAGTTTAAAAAAATTGATTTTATCAAATGTCAATTTTTAGCTCTTATAAAATTGTTGTTTGCTTGCTTTGTTCCTCTTTTAATATTCTTATGTAACCAGAAAAACATTTGAGAATATGTATTTTGAAAAGCTGTGTAATCAAGGCATGAAATTTCTTAGGAAACTATTTTGTGTATATATAAAGCTTGAAAGGGAAAAAAAGTGGTCAAAATATAAAAAGCCATATCAAGCTGTACTTCTTCTCTGTCCTGTCTCTCATGAAGCAATGACATCTCATGTTTGACCCTTCCCTTCAATGCTCTAGGATTCATCCTTTTCCAGACCCTTCCCTCAGCTGAGACTGGTCCCTGGAAGAAAAGATTTCCAGTTTTTTATGTTCTGTGACCCAGGGGCCATGGTCTTCAGTGGGGTATTGTGGTTACATGTTCCAGAGCAGGAAGAGGCAAGTAGGGAATGGCTCTACTCCTTCCATTCTCAATTCTGAGATTCTTGGTGTTTGAACTCATCCAGGCTTATCAATTTTTATGCCTGTCTTTTTATATGTTCCGATATGCCCTAGTATAATTCATCCCACCTAATGAGAATTGTAGTAGCACATGAATCTTTGAATCATCTTTTTAACAAAGAAATCAAGACCAATCTGAGAAGGAAATTAGTTTGATTCATACAATTATAACATATATTAGAATTTTAATTAACTTGTAGAAACTATGCAGTAACTATAAAGTGTGCAACTGGAATGAAAATGTAAAGATGTTTGTTATTTTTTCTTATTTCCTAAGAAATTCAGAATACTAATTATTTATGTAGAGCTTATATCATGTTAGGCATCACAAGTTGTTTAAAAATTAGCTAACATACATGCGTTGGTGGGTTGATTCTATGCAGACTACATCATTCTATATGGGAGAAATGAAGATCAATGAATTTCCTTGATTGTATGAATTTAGGAGAAAATTCCCTGCAGACACAAAATTAAGAGTATTTTTAAGACATGCATATAGGTCATCAATAATACCTTTTAAAAGTTAGTTTAAAATGTTTTTGAGACTATTTTGCATGAACATGATTTTTACATCATTTTCATGCCTCTTGATCCTGAACTCTTCCCATCTCTCCATGTTTTCTCTCAAATTTTCGACCTCATCTCTAATTATTGTAACATATACATGCAAATATTATATATATATATATATATATATATATATATATATATGTGTGTGTGTGTGTGTATGTGTGTATATATGCATATATGTGTAAGTACACACATATAATATAATACATTATTATATATTATATGTAATAAATAGTAATATATTATATTAATTATTATATTATATCATATCATATATTGTAATATATATGTGTTTCCTAATGAGTCCATTTAGTGTTGCTCTTTGGGCTCAGATAATCTTGTTCCAAAAGAAAACTGAATTTAACTCTCCCAGAAGCCATTACTTATTAGCTGTAGCTTTTCATCTATGGCACAGGTTCTCAAGCTGTGGGTCTTTACCCCATTGAGAAATGTCTATCTCCAAAAACTTAATTGATAAATCTCCATAAATCTCAAATGATGCTTATGTGCAAGTCTTACTTAGGTGTCCATTTTGAGATTTCTTGTGTTCAGATTTCATGTGTTCAGATTTCATATAGAAAAGAACTATTCCACAGTGGATATTTTTGTACTTTGGTTCTTACAGTCTTTCTGTACCCAGGATATTTATTAAACTTTTGGTATCTGGATTATGAATATCAGTTTTTGTTGCACATCCCAATGTCAGATGTCCTTTTCATTTTAACCAGTTGTGGGGTTTTGTGATGGCCTGCTGTAAAAACCAAACCAAAACAAACCAAAACAAAAAACAAACAAACAAAACAAAACCATAAAAACAAATTATACAAAAATAAATCAAACAAACAAAAAATACTTTTTGATGAGGGATGAAAGCAATAATTATCTGTGAGCATAAGAATACATAACTAGAATATAGTTAGAAATTATACTAACTTAAATATTGGTAGTATTTTCTTCTCTAGGGCCTATGATCTTACTAATCATGGGTAGTTAGCTAGATATCTACCACTCAGCATGAATTCTTTTCTATTGAATAGACCTTTAGTCTAATTAGATAACTATTAATTGCCCATAAAACATAAATACAAATTTTACACTTTTGAAGATATATGTGCTATGTTAGTAATTGTTGAAGTTCATAAACTTTGCATCTGTATAGAACTATCGGTTACTTTTCAATCTCACTAGTTACATAGTACCTTCAGATAGAGCTAGTTTTAAGAAACAAGCTTACAGGTCACTCTTGGGTTGATCCTTCTAAGTTGTGTTGTTGAAAGTGTATAATGTGTTCAGAAAGTTATGGGAGTCAATCATGTCAATGAAAACATTACATATGCATATACGTATACGTATACATATACATTACAAAGTGCATGATATTTGTGTATATATACTGAATATTTTCATGTGTGCTATATATATTTTTGTATATTTAACATAAAATATTATGTATATTATATACTCACAATGTTTGTTATATATATATGTATATATATATACATATACATATATATATATATATATATATATATATGTATATATATATATATTCATGTGTGTGTGGGTGGGTGTGTGTAAGAGAGAGGGAGAAAATATGTGGAGTGGAACTCATTGTTTAAAACAGGCTGGAGTGTAACCCAGAAAACTACCTGTTTCTGCCCACCAACAGCTAGGATAAAAGTCTACTTATATTATTTTGGAATCATTTTGAATATCTTGACAGTGATTCAAAAGGAGGTTCCTTGAGTATTATTTTCTTTTTAAAACAAGATTTTCTATGACTTTAGGGGGAGCGGGGGGAGGCTTCATCACCTCAAACAATGTAGCTTCATGCAATCTTTATAGAATTCTTTATAATTAACATAAACAATTCTCTACTGAACCATTTTTAACCAATTTTTCCTCTTTCTTTCCATTTCATATTTCTGTGACAGATTCTGATGAGAGGTAAGAAGGGCATGGGGTTCTTTAGCATTTAACAATGGGATGTATGTTAAGCCAGAAACATATCTAGTTTTGTTAACTGATTAATTTCTTATTCTGCTTCTACTTTAGAGGACTACCAGAGTGGCTTCTAAGAGTAGACCAAACATGTGTCAAGGCAAATTAACTAGCATCAAGACAAAAAGATAAGAAGAGTCCCACACCTGTGTTTGAGTGTGTGTGTGTGGTGGTAGGTGTGGGTGTGTGCTGATTTAAGAGAGGCGTAAGGTAGGTTATAAGTAGAATGAAGATGAAGTATCAGGGAAGTATGAGTATAACTAGTAAAAAGTCACTTTTTATCTCTCCTAAGATGGCAGCTGAGTCAAGGATTTTCTTTGAGATATAACAGTGATCATGGACAGGTGAGATGGATTGCTGGTTATGCTGTTTTCCATGCAAACAAGAAGACAAGAAGAGTTTGGATCAGTATCTATATAAATACTAAGTATACATGGCATTTTGTCTATACTGCACATATTTATTCAACATCCCAAATTTATCCATAAACATTTAAAGACAAATGTGGAGAGAATACATGAAACACATAAAAAGATGAAAGTACTAAAACCATCTGGTCCTGGGCTTTTTTTAGTGGGGAGACTTTTAATGACTGCTGCTATTTCCTAAGGGATTATGGGACTATTTAGATAGTTTATCTGCTCCTGATTTAACTTTCGTACCTGGTATCTGTCTAGGAAGTAGTCCATTTCATCCAGGTATTCCAGTTTTGTTGAGTATAGACCTTTGTAGTAGGATCTGATGATTTTTTGAATTTCTTCAGTCTCTGTTGTTATGTCTCCCTTTTCATTTCTGATTTTATTAATTTGAATACTGTCTTTGTGCCCTCTGGTTAATCTGGCTAACGGTTTATCTATTATGTTGATTTTCTCAAAGAACTGTGCGGGGCGCGCGCATGTAGTCTCGCCGGCGAAACCATACACACACACGAACACACACATACACACCAGAATCCTTCCGTAGAAACACGTTTATTCCCATAAACCAAAATGGTGGTAGAAGACGACCAAGAAGACGAAGACGGCGTGGGAAAGCACTGCCTATATACCCCAGAGCGGGGTATTCACCCCCTGATTGGCTGCTTACCCATAGCGCGCCAAACGCCGTGGGAAGGGCTAAACTTGGCGGGCTTTACCATGGCACATGCGCAGTATACTGGTTTACTAGGAAGAATTATGGCAACAGCGCCACCTAGCGATGGCGGACTTTGCTTGCACTTGCTGTGGCTCCCAACATCTGCCCCTTTTTTGTTTAAATATAGAGGGTGGCAGAGGTCCCTGGGAAGGTTTAGTAACTCCCAATTTTGGGGGTCTCACGGCGGGTCTGAGTCTAAGAGGGTGGTGCTCAAATGTTTGAGGCTTTTCAGGGTAACTTTACCAGAAGCCCTTGGTTACAGCGGCTGAGGAATCTGTCCACTGGCTATTTCCTTTTAGATTTGTTAAACAGGCACTGGCCGATGTCCCGTGTCTAGGCTGACTGACATTTCTCCACATCCAGCATCAATAGGGCTAACACCAAGGAAAAGCAAGCCACCCTGTCTTAGGCTGCGAGGGATATACCCGCGCCCGGGTCATTGCCACTCGCTAATCCCGTCATGGGGTTGGCTTGTCATCAATTCCTCAGTTGTCTTCATGGTGTAAATCTGGCATGTGGCATCAGCCTAATTCCCGTCATTGGGACCAATGGCAGCTGTCCTGGAGAAAAAAGGATGGAGTTATCTAACTGGCTGTTCTTGGCCTGTTCTAGTATGGTACCGGTTATGACTCAAACCCATGGTCGATCGAGCGAATTCCATCTTGGGGGAATAAGCGTTCAAGAACCAACAGTTCAAGACCGTCTCCCTTACCCTACCAGGTGCAATGGAAACAAGTCCTCCGGGTGCAAGGGCTAAGGGGAACAGAAAGAGAAGCAAACACCCATCCCTGTGCAATGGAGTCATCTCCTAGGGGTGCAAGGGCTGTTTGTCTCAAAATTCAGGTACCACAGCTATACAGACAAGAATCAACCAGGCCAAGACTCTTCACTGACCCAGTGTAAAGGGCAAATCTTCTGGGGTGTAACGCTGATGGCCTAACATTTAGCACCACCACTCGTGAGGGGGAGACTGCTTATAATTGAGGCAGTGATAACCACACTGCAGGGGAAGCCCCTAGTACTTTGGAAGCACCTGTGCAAAAATAGCCTTGTCAAGATTAATGTTGAACTCTGAGTTTGCAACCAACCAAAAGATGAATACTAATCAACAACTAGGGTAAACAAAACAGGCCTACTCCCACCCACTTAAAAAAGGGAAGAAAGGGCGGTGGTGGCGCACGCCTTTAATCCCAGCACTTGGGAGGCAGAGGCAGGCAGATTTCTCAGTTCGAGGCCAGCCTGGTCTACAGAGTGAGTTCCAGGACAGCCAGGGCTACACAGAGAAACCCTGTCTCGAAAAACCAAAAAAAAAAAAAAAAAAAAA
>NW_021620790.1:3504043-3665429 GCF_004785775.1 Grammomys surdaster | reverse complement strand
AAAAAAAAAAAAAAAAAAAAAAAAAAAAAAAAAAAAAAAAAAAAAAGGGAAGAAAAGGAAAGGAGGACAGTCCCTCAGTCAGGGACAGATCCACGTGCGTCGAGTTGATGTTCACCACAGCTGCTCTCAATTTTCTGAGTGTCTCACTGAAGTTTTCTGAGCAGTTTCCTGTAAGATACTGAAACAATTTTCTGGACAGATTAGTTACACGAGTAAAGTTTTTATACTGTACACTGGTGATGTAAAGTGTACCCAGTTTTCTCTCACATCTGAATTGGGCTAGTTGAAAGAGGATATCCAATCTCTCTCTCACTAAATCAAGGCGTTGATTAAGGATCATTAGCCCGCCTTTAGTAGGGTACTGGCGGAGGTTTGAAGGTTAACAGTCTCTGCCACCGTGGCTGACAATTGGGGGTAGTGCCCACCTGAACAGAAGTTGACATAGCAATCTCAGTGGCAGTGGCGGTAACGACACTAATTAATATCGTCGTCACTATGGCTGCAGTTATACCAAAATCTCTTTTTTGTCTAAATAATGACAAAGTGGAAGGAGTCTCCACGGGGATGGGAACCCATCGTGTGACTCTGGCAACCATAGTGCGAGTGAATCTTTAGAATTCCAACACTGGGACATCCAGCAGGTTTTATTGGTACAATTCTTAAAGGTGGAATTTGATAAAATAAACAAAAATACTAGGAACCTGTATCCCTTGGATCAGTACAAGGGCTATCATCAGAGCCTGGAGGGTCTGTCTGGGTGTCACCTTCCAGTATCGCGAGTCGCCTCGTCAGCCGCTCTGGTAGCCAAAACGGATTGTCTTCTTCCTGTGGAAACACACAGACCGCTCCCCTGGCTCTTAATAAAATAGAATCTGGACCTTTTCATTGTCCGGTCAAGATGTCCTTTTATTTGACCATTTCTTTTGGCCTGTCAAGCTGAAAGTGAGGTTTTAGCCAATTAATCTCTGTTAACAACTTTTGAGAATCACTTTTCTGGAGCAACAAGTACTCTAAAATCTTAAAGCTCGTTGTACTAGAGCAAGGGCTTGTGGAAAACTCCTTTAGAGAGATCAGCCAATAAAATATACAATGAATAATATATATTGAGAGATTTAAACGCTTTAACCTTTTGTATTAAAGCAACAACAAATTTTTTAAGGCCATTAATTATTCTTTGAGGCAAGCCTTCTTAATGAATGGCTTCATGGGCTCTCAAAACTCACAAGCAATTTTACTTAATGTAAACCTCTCACCTTTACCAGGAGGTAAAGGAACTATATAAAACAATCTCTTAAATCTATAATAATTTTTTATATGTATTTACTTGAATGGCAGCTGGAGTAGGCAAGTCAGGCTGTAGTGCCCCATTAGTCTTATAAATCTTAAATTTGAACTTTCTCTGTGTAGCCCTGGCTGTCTTGGAACTCACTCTGTAGACCAGGCTGGCCTTGAACTCAGAAATCCGCCTGTCTCTGCCTCCCAAGTGCTGGGATTAAAGGCGTGCGCCACCACCGCCCGGCGGCTAGGGTTTTTGAATTAATTGAATAACCAACTCTTTTTAGCTGAGTGAAGTATCAAATAAAGCCAAGCTGAAGGCAATCTTGTCCTCTAATAATTGTTAATTAGCCCCAGTATCTATCAATCTTTTAAAACCCTTTTTTTTCTTCAATTATTAATTTAAGATTAGGTCTCTTGTTACTAATAAGACCTAATACACATCAGAGGAACCAAGGCCATTTTGTCTCTATCACACCCAACAATTTTGGCCTGGCCCAAAAGCTGTTTTGAATTTTCTTTGAGTCTGAGGCTGACACCTCCCTAAGGAACAAGCAAGGCAATAAACAAATTCTAGAGAACACCCTTTTTGAGGCGGGACAGGACAATAGGAATGTCTGAAATCTAAGCTCCTGTCTCAACTACTCTGTTAAAGTCTAATTTAAATGTAAATGTTTTAATCTTGGCCTATATCCTGAGGCCTGGCCCAAGGATTATCCTTCTTGCACCAAGGACAGGTGTGTCAGGTAACCTTGGTCACCTGGCTGTTGTTTAAGTCTCTGTTCCTGGGACAGTCACTTTAAAAACTATCTAAATTTCCACATTTAAAACATTCCCCATCTCTAAGGCTCTGTGTAGTTATGGCCAGAACCTGATTGTATGAGGGTGCAATTTCATTGCAAAGACAAGTATCTAAGTCTGTCTTTGCTTGTATGATTTGAGGACTGTGTGGGCAGTTTAACCTGATTAACATCACACTGACCTTGTCTTACAAGTACGTTAAGATCTCAGTCTGCGTGTCTTAATTTAAATGTAGACGTTCTTAATCTCTAGCAGGCCAGCATTGTATCACAACTTGTTATAAATATTTTTATTTAACTCTATCTGCTGTCCCCCCCTTTCTATAACATGGGCGAATCAAAAAAAAATTTTAAACTCAAGATTACAACTGCCAACTGTAGCCAATGGAATACTGGCAGTTTAACTAAATTTTTAAATATCTTTTGTAACATTAGCGTGTAACCATTAATTTTGAGAAGCAAAAGCAAAACCAATTTAAACAATCTATCTTCTCTAAAATCAACACCAAGCAGACCACCCCTATGCTACAAAGTTTTGCTGCTAATTCTCTACACATGAATGCATGAAGCAGCTTTTAATCTCATTGAAGAGACATTGGTCTAAAATCTTACTTTCTATATACCTGGTTTCTGAACGACTCCAACACTGAGCTAGTTCCACGCCACCTTTCGTTATCAAAGTTGTAAATTTTTAATTACACCCAATAATTTAAGCCAATAGTCTATAACCAAGACATGTAGAACATTTTTATACTTTTAAAACCAATCTGAAACAACAATGAAATGGCTATATATCTTATTTTTAGATCAAACAAAATTTCTTGTCTTTCTAGCTGTAATTTCAAGAGAAAAGCACCTTGTCACAGAGGTTTTTCTAGGACAAAACGACTCTTAGCTTCCTTATAAAACCCAAAATGCTGCTGGTCTCTTTTAAAAGCAGCTTATGTCAACCTCAATTCCTGAAAAGACCTTTTTTAGCTCTCAAAGGTTGGATCAAGCAGTTTTAACGATCTTTCTTTTTGAACATGTAACAAACACAGAACATTTAGACAATGAAACAAAAAGCAAACACGTGGACATTGGCGCGCCAAGGACGTACACAAAAAACTTCTAGGAGCTACAGAGAAATTCAAGACGTCTCCCGAATTCTCTGTTTCTAGATGAACTCTGAAATAGCCTTTTCATTCTTTTTGTTGACACAGCTCAGAGAGAGGACACCAGTATTTTTAAAACTCTTTCTCTCTCTCTCATATTTAAAATGTAACTTTTCATCTCGTTCATTGGAGATGTAGCGGGTAGTTATTTTAACACTTCATTCCCTGCTTTCTAATTCTTTTTAACCCTGCTCTTCCCGCCTGAAGCGGCTTTTAGGCTGCAGGGAATGTTTGTTTAGAATTTTTTATTTTTTGACCTATGTTTTTGCTGTCACCTCCTAAGCAAAATCGGTACTGGGCCAATTCCTCATTCGCCTAGACTGTCTCCCCCAAACCACTCTTCTTGTAAACACAGCCTCTAATTAACCGTCACTAACTCCAACACTCGATCTCGCGGCGGCGGCAGGGAATTCGGCTGGCATCTATCCTCCCCATCTGTCTCTACATCTGAGTCCTCTGAGTCGGAAGAAGTTAGCCCCTCTGACTCAGAGCTATCACGCCGTAAAAAGCCCGGCTCCTTTACCAGATACAGAGGTTTCTTTCTGAGGCTTACTTTCCTTCCGTCTCTCCCGAGAGCGTTCTTTCTCTCATCTCTCATCCCCGTGAATTGGTTATCGGGGAGGCCTGATTTCTTAAATACGTCTTTTTTCCCTTTTCCTTTCTGAATATTTATGTGCTTCCATTTCTCTGTCTCTGTTCCTGACATGCTGACCTGTAATCCATTTTCCACTCTCCGAGCGGCCATGAGGACCAAAGGGAAGAAAACTAAGGCTGCTAACACCATAGTGAAAGCCTCTAAGGTTCTTGCCAACTGGGGAGGGAAGTGAACTAAATCAAATCGAGACATATCTTTCAGAGAACATTACCCTGTTCTACGGTTCTGGATTCACTCCGCGAGTGGATGGGAAGCGGCGGAGGGTCTTCTGAAAACGTGCCGGCGATGGAAAATTCTCCCGGGTTTTTGGGCACCAAATGTGCGGGGCGCGTGCGTAATGGTCTCGCCGGCGAAACCATACACACACACGAACACACACATACACACCAGAATCCTTCCGTAGAAACACGTTTATTCCCATAAACCAAAATGGTGGTAGAAGATGACCAAGAAGACGAAGACGGCGTGGGAAAGCACTGCCTATATACCCCAGAGCGGGGTATTCACCCCCTGATTGGCTGCTTACCCGTAGCGCGCCAAACGCCGTGGGAAGGGCTAAACTTGGCGGGCTTTACCATGGCACATGCGCAGTATACTGGTTTACTAGGAAGAATTATGGCAACAGCGCCACCTAGCGATGGCGGACTTTGCTTGCACTTGCTGTGGCTCCCAACAAAGAACCAGCTCCTGGTTTGGTTGATATTTTGTATTGTTCTTTCTGTTTCTATTTGGTTGATTTCAGCCCTGAGTTTGATTATTTCCTGCCTCCTACTCCTCCTGGGTATATTTGCTTCTTTTTGTTCCAGACCTTTTAGTTGTGCAGTCAAGTTGTTAGTGTGTGCTCTCTCCAGTTTCTTTTTGTAGGCACTTAGAGCTATGAGTTTTCCTCTTAGCACTGCCTTCATGGAGTCACACAAGTTTTGTTATGATGTCTTCATTTCCACTGAATTCAAAAAGTCTTCAATTTCTTTCTTTATTTCTTCCTTGATCAAGTCATCATTGAGTAGAGAGTTGTTCAGTTTCCATGTGTACATGGGTTTTCCATTGGTTTTGTCATTATTAAAGACAAGTCTTAGTCCGTGGTGATCTGATAAGATGCAAAGGATTATTTCAACCTTTTTTTCCATCTGTAGAGGCCTGTTTTGTGACCAATTATATGGTCTATTTTGGAGAAGGTAGCATGAGGTGCTGAGAAAAAGGTATATTCTTTTGTTTTAGGATGAAATGTTCTATAGATGTCTTTAAGTCCATTTGGTTCATAACTTCTGTTAAAGTCAAAGTGTCTCGGTTTAGTTTCTGTTTCCATGATCTGTCCATTGCTGAGAGTGAGGTGTTGAAATCCCCCACTGTTATTGTGTGAGGTGTAATGTGTGTTTTGAGCTTTAGTAAAGTTTCTTTTATGTATGTAGGTGCCCTTGCAATTGGAGCACAGATGTTCAGAATTGAGAGTTCACCTTGGTAGATTTTTCCTTTGATGAGTATGAAGTGTCTTTCCTTATCTTTTTTGATTAATTTTGGATGAAAGTCAATTTTATTTGATATTAGAATGGCTACTCCAGCTAGTTTCTTGGGACCATTGGCTTGGAAAATTGTTTTCCACCATTTTATTCTAAGGTAGTGTCTGTCTTTTTCACTGAGGTGCATTTCCTGTATGGACCAAAATTCTGGGTCCTGTTTGTGTATCCAGTCTGATAGTCTGAGTCTTTTTATTGGAGAATTGAGTCCATTGATGTTAAGAGATATTAAGGAAAAATGATTGTGGCTTCCTGTTATTTTTGTTATTAGAGGTAGAATTATGTTTGTATAGTTATCTTCTTTTGGGGTTGTTGGAAGTTTACTTCCTTGCTTTTTCTAGGTTGTAGTTTCCCTCCTTGTGTTGGTATTTTCTATCAATTATGCTTTGAAGTGCTGGGTTTGTGGGAAGATATTGTGCAAATTTGGTTTTGTCATGGAATATCTTGGTTTCACCATCTATAGTGATTGAGAGTTTTGCTGGGTATAGTAATCTGGGCTGGCAATTGTGTTCTCTTAGGGTCTGTATGATGTCAGTCCAGGCTCTTCTGGCTTCTATAGTCTCTGGTGAGAAGTCTGGTGTAATTCTTATAGGTCTGCCTTTATATGTTACTTGACATTTTCCCTTACTGCTTTTAGTATTTTTTTCTTTGTTTTGTGCATCTGACGTTTTGATTATTATGTGACGGGAGGTATTTCTTTTCTGGTCTAGTCTATTTGGTGTTCTGTAGGCTTCTTGTATGTTTATTGGCATCTTGTTCTTTAGGTTAGGGAAGTTTTCCTCAATAATTATGTGAAGGTATTTACCGGCCCTTTAAGTTGGGAATCTTCATTCTCATCTATACCTATTATCCTTAGGTTTCGTCTTCTCATTGTGTCCTGGATTTCCTGGATGTTTTGAGTTAGGAGTTTTTTGCATTTTGCATTTTCTTTGACAACTGTGTCAATATTTTCCACCGTATCTTCTGCATTTGAGATTCTCTGTTCTATCTCTTGTATTCGGTTTGTGATGCTTGCGTCTATGACTCCTGATCTCTTTCTTAGTTTTTCTATCTCCATGGTTGTCTCCCTTTGAGCTTTCTTTATTGTTTCTATTTCCATTTTCAGATCCTGAATATTTTTGTTTAATTCCTTCTTTGTGTTTTCTTGCATTTCTTTAAGGAATTTCTGTGATTACTCTTTAAGGGCTTCTACCTGTTTACTTGTACTCTCCTGTATTTCTTTAAGGGAGTTACCTATGTCCTTCTTATAATCCTCTATCATCATTATGAGTAATGATTTTAATTCTGAATCCTGCTTTTCAGGTGTGATGGGGTGTCCAGGGCTTGCTATATTGTGAGAACTGCGTACTGATGATGCCAAGAAACTTTGGTTTCTGTTGCTTATGTTCTTGTGCTTGTCTTTTGCCATCTGATTAACTCTAGTGTTACCTGCCCTCACTGTGTAAGACTGGAGTCTGTTTTTCCAGTTATCTTGCTTGTGGGAGAGCACCTCAGAGTCCAGATGTCTCTGTGCTCTTATGATCCTAATCTCCTGGGTGGAAGAACTCCTGGGACTCAGGCCAACTCTTGGATCTGGAAATCCTTCTGCTCTGGGTGCAGTGGTTCCTCTAGGATGGCTCAGGATACGATGTCTCCCAAGTGCAAACCACCTTGGTGTCTGCTGCTCTTATTGCAGTGGCTCCTCTAGGATGGCTCAGGATTCAGTATCTCCACAGGAGCAGACCAACTCTGTGTGGGCTGCTCTGAGTGCAGTGGCTCCTCTAGGATGGCTCAGGTTTCAGTATCTCCACAGGAGCAGACCAAATCTGTATCTGCCTGAGCCCAAAGGACCAGGCAGAAGGGAAGTGGAATTCCAGAGGAGTGGGGATTGGGTAGCTGGTGTGTCCTGAATGTTCCTGGCTCCCAGATGTATCAGGATTCAATATCTTCACAGGAGCAGCAGGGTATACTCTAAAAACCCTACATCCCCAGTCCTTTAATTCACAAATTTCACCCAGTGTTTGTTTACTGTTTTTCCTTTTTGCTTTCACAGGGGTCATCAAATATCAGCAGAATTTCGTCTTTGAGCTCCTTTCTTGATAGTTCAATTCCTGGCCCCTCCTCAATAAGCAAAGTCTGCCAGATGCACTGTCTCATGACCTAAAAAATTGTTTAACTTCATTTCAGATATTTTGTTTTTATGTATTTTGTAATTTAAAAATGTTCCAAATTGCAGACATTTTCCCTCATTGTATAGCAAATAATTTAAGGTCCTGTCATTCAACAAAAATGTAGCTTGTGAGGTTTCATTTAGATGTTGCTTGCTCATTACCTTCCTTGCTATTCAAAAATACATGTCTATGAGTCATTGTAAAACAATATAGAATATAACTATATTTTATGATAGATATGTGGTATTACCAGGCACAGTGCATCTTAGTGATCATTAGGCATCAAGGAATGAGTATAGGAGGCAGAGTAAGGGTCATGAGCTTATACACAAATCTAGAAAATAAGCAGTTGAAAAGAAGGAGATGTTTGAGGGAAAATGAAGACAACATATAACAGAGAATTATAATTATGTCAAAGTTTATAGGGGAAAATGGAGACAATAATGCAGGGATTAAGACTGAGGAAGGCAAAACTGATGAAAACAACCAGTTTATAGAAAAGACCATTAAAAAAAATGTACAGTCACACCTCAATTTGCGAAAAGATTTGATTCAAAACTACTTAGAAACACTAAAACCTGATGTTGTTCTAGTTGATGTGGATCATATATGATTTAAATCCTCTATAAATTAATTACAATAGTTAATACAATGTAAGTAGACATTAAATTTGTGGTTTAAAAAATAATGTAAAGAAGATATATTTATTTAGTATAAGCACAATCTTTGAATACATGTTGGGAGGAGTGACTGTATTTGACCAATAAAAGTATAATTTAGTCTACTGAACTTAATGAGTATTCTTGAAGACACTCATTTAAAATGAGCCTGTAGGAGATAGAGCCAAATATCTTCTCTTCTGTATAGGTGGGACTACTGTAAACCAGGTTAGGATAATAAGGGAGTTATTCTGAGCCATGGTCATCCTGGTTTACAGTGGTCCCACCTATATAAAGGAGGAGATATTTAGCACTTCTACCCATAATTCTCACATTTAAGGATGGCAGCTCACACACCTAGAATCATTGTGATAATTTTCTCTTCACTAGAAATCGCTCCTAACTGTCTACTTAGGATAGACTTTACTTCATGCAGCTGATAGGATAATGGGAATTCTCTGCATCAGTGAGCATTGAAAGCTAAAGAAAATATGAGAAAAGATCATACTGCATCATCCTGTATTCCAAGTGCAACTCTGAAATGCTATATGGAAGAAAAATGTATTCAGAGAAAAGTTTGAATGGAATGGATTTAGATAACAGTCTAACATGTCAGAATTGAAGAAGCTGAAATAACCAGATGCATTATCTAAATTAAAGGTGCAAAATGTGGAGGCGTACTTCTCTCAGATATTGTTTCCACCTCCTCCTCCTCCTCCTCCTCCTCCTCCTCCTCCTCCTCCTCTTCCTCCTCCTCTTCCTTCTTCTTATTTTCTTCTTCTTCCTCCTCCTCCTCTTCCTCCTCCTCCTCTTCCTCCTCCTCCTCCTCCTCTTCTTCTTCTTCTTCCTCTTCCTCCTCTCTCTCTTCACCTACTTTGTACATAACACAGTGTGTAAGATTGTGCAAAAGTGCTAGTACATAGATGTATTTGTGCTTATCAGTGCCTATGCATATGTGTAAACATGAGTCTGGAGGCCAGAGATCCATACTTCATATATTCTTTGATCTTTCTCTAACTTATTTAAGATACAGTCACACATTGAACATTTTATTATTTAAGGAAGGATTCCTTTTTAAAACTTATTATTTAATATAGGCTCTCCTACTAAACCTCTCATTATTAAAAGAAAGGTCTCTCATTGAACCATATTATTGAAGTTAGAGTCTCTTGCTGATCATGAAGAAGAAAACTTGTTCGTATGACTGAACAGTGAGCTCTAAGTCCTTCCCCTAGCTCTGAAATTACACGTGTGTGCTGTCATTGCCAGCTTTCATGAAATAATGGGAATCTGATTTTGTATGCCAAGAGCATGATGTGTTGAGTCTTTCCATTATCCCAAGATTTTCACATTCTAAAATCTTTTTGTATAGTCTTTAATTTGGGTTTGATCATTTCTACATTTATAGCATTGTTAAAGCCTATTAATTAGTTTGATAAATGATTAAATAAATTTTTAAGCAAAGAAAATAAATGATGTGTGGGAACTTAGAGTCAAAGGAAACAATGCGAACATAAACCAGAGGATGACGGAATATGATCAGAGTGACAGTTGGGAAAAATTTAGGGTCATTTGGATTCATACAAGATCTAGGGCATAGGGACATATAAAGTTTCAGAGAAGGACACAGGAAGGAAAATAATGAAAGAATAGCATTGTCTGTTTTACAATAAATCTAGCTTATTTTTCTCTTTGTGTCTCTGTAGTTCAGGAATTATAAAAGACCATTCTACTTGAACAAGATTGAGTATCCTTAGTGCCATAAACTGACGGCCTCTGACAACTTAACTCTTATTGTTTTAGGACACAAACCTGATGACATTAAGCAATTTCACAGAGAAATGATACTTTGTCCTGTAGTCTTTTCTAGAAAATATGCTTAAAGTGAATGTTTGGGTTCTGCTTCTTATCAGCTATTTTTCCACGTAGGAAATTAAATATAATTTTGTAGTTGTTGTTTAGCTAAAGTTTGTAATTCACAACATTAAATAAGAGTAAATTTTTTTTCATTTTAATATGTTGCAAAACATTAAATGTATGGCTCTTTCTAAAGATTAAGTACCTGTCATGTTCCAAGCCATCAAAACTGCTTCTATGAGAGAAATTATGACCTATGTTCTTAATTCCTCTTAAGGAATTTATCAAGATCAAAGGTGTTATTAAAGGTAGAAGAAACTGAGAGCATTAAACAATTTATGTTTTGCTATACCACAAGTGTGGGGAGAAACTCTACCTTTGGTAGCTAATATAATCCACATGACTGGATCTAGAATGTCCATAGAAACTAATGAATCTAGGTATATACTTGTGAAGAGACTGCTTCATTGGGCTGATAGAGGAAGGAAAATCTACCATGAATGCAGGCAACATCATTCCATGAGTTTCTATACTGGGTGGAACCAAAATGAGAAAGTAAACCAAGCACTGATATTTATCTCTCTCTACTACATGGCTGTGGTTGCAATGTCATTAATTACTTCATGCTTCTCCCACCACGCTTATCCCACGTGGTAAGTTCCCACCATGATGGATTGAAGCCTTGAACAATCAGTGTCAGGGACAAGTCCAGGCATTCACAACTACTAATGATGTTTGACACAGAGGCAGAAGAAAGCCAATGGCTAATGACCTCTGGCCTTGTAACTCTCTTACTGTTCATGGGTCAAGAAGCTGATGGCCTCTGACAACTTAACTTTTACTGTTTTGGGGACAAACCCTGATGATGTTAGGATATTTCATAGAGAAACAATATTCATCCACACACAAATTCTGGTTGGGCCCAACCACCTGTCTCATCAACTTCACAAGTGATTATGAATACTTACATACCTGCCTAACTAGAGATAAGCTTATTCTTCACCCCTCATTGAGGAAACTTTTCTTTAAAATAGGTGGAGACCATTACCAAAACCTACAATCAATAAAAGCACAACTGTGTTACAATTCCAAAACATAAACCTATAATACAACTCCTAAACCTAATGATCAATTATTTATCTGCCAGTAAAATGAGCCAATTTAAGCCAGATAATAATATGTATAGGCAGGTTTAATGGAAAGTTGGTTTTGGGCAAATTCACTGTTCCCATGGAAGGAGACCAGGGAAAACAGCATGTGCAGAGCAATCAGGGAAAGGTAGAGGAGAATGAGAGAAAGAGTGCAAGTCCAGAGTGAGAAGGAGAGAGAGAGAGAGAGAGAGAGAGAGAGAGAGAGAGAGCGCTTAACCCATAACATTATGAGGTAAGGCTGCATTTGAAAACAGTTTATGTAGACTCTTATGCACTCCCATAAATTCTTATAAAGAACACTTCCAAAATATGAGCTGAACAAAGACAATAATAGACATGCAAATGTGGCCTGGAAGAATCCAGGAATCCTCAATGCTATACAAAGAACCATACATATTATGCTCAGTTCACAGGGTCCTTACAAACTACTAGAGACCACCAGGTTCCAGCTTGCCTGCAAAAGCAAAGAGCTGCAAAAGCAAACTGTCCAATGCAGTGGATAGGTATGGAAGGTCCATGGTGGTAAAGTATTGCCTCTTTATCATAATTTCAACAGGGTGGTAGACTTTCCAACTTAGTAGTTGGTTAACATTGAAAAACTACAACTTGACACTCTTGCTGGCTAACAATGATTTCATGTTTTTATGTACAATTGTAGCTAACGAACAATCTATTTTGAGATATCTGAAACATTAGTGGCTTTCCTGCTAAGAGCTGATTGGTTGTCACTAATAGTAGCTGTTATTATGAAAGTTGTGGTTGTTGCTAGGGGATCTCTTGATTCCTTCAACAAGTTGTGGCTTTTACAGTTCCTGAGATAAGCATGAGGATAAGCTAAAAAATAAGATGAAGTCTGAATACCAATTGGAGTATATAATGTTAGGCTGAGACCTTCAACATGCACCTCAATACCAAATGTTCAGCTTGAAATTGTACATTCAAGTAACATTATATTAACTGAGCAGATGGTTTTTGAATAAATATGTACATACTCACACACATAAACACACAAAAATATGTGAACAGCAATTAATAAAATAGAGACCAAAAATTTGAAAAAATGTGAAGTATGTGAGAGAGTATGGAGAAAGAAAAGGTAAAGGCCAAATTATACAATAAGAATTTCAAAATAATCATATATATATATATATATATGTATATGTATATGTATATGTATATGTATATGTATATGTATATGTATATGTATATATATATGTGTGTGTGTGTGTGCGTGTGTTTGTGTGTGTGTGTGTGTTCTCTGTGTGTGTGTGTGCTTCATATTTCTAGAAGACTCTGAGATTTCAAATATAAAAGAAAAATCTCATCAAGAAAGGATTTGTGGGTGGGACCAGTAGAGATAATGAGAGGGAAGTATTACATAAAAATGTAGGTCTTGTATGCTCATAAGATGTCTAACCCAGAATTCCTTAGCAGACTCGTAAGTCTAGGTACCCTCAGATCATAAGGTCAGATCAAAAGATCATGTGCTTTTTTAGTAAAGTACATCAGTTTTTCTCTCTGTCTGCCTGTTTTTGTCCTTTCTCATTGTATTAATAATCTTGATCTTCTGCCTTACCTGGTTATACAGTTCTGTGTTTTTCCCTCCAAAATTCTCAGATGTTCCTTATACTATCCTGTGCATTAAGGCCCATGCAATATACATAGAGACAAGACATGTCACCCATACTCATCATCCTGAGTCCACTACAGGTATTATATTAGTAAGCAGGCTGGCCATGGGAATGTGTTAGAAAGAGTGACGGAGGAACTCTAAATGTTCTGAAATGAAAGACATTTTGTTAAAAAACAGTTGAGAAAGAAGCTACAATTCACTTCTGACTTTTTAACAGACTGTCATACAGTAGTTCATACCATATCTATTGAGTATCTTTAAAAAGATAGGACCAGTTGAAACCTAATGAATTTCCCTGAAATCAGTAGTGCTTTATGTTTGACTTTACTTTGGGTCTTCTCTAGCCCTTACTGACCTCATACTCATTATTTACCACATGACGAACTTGAACATTTGGTACTCTTGCCTCTAGAACTCTAATTCTGAGATTATAGATGGGCATAAATTCACTCAGTTTATGAAGTATTGTGATTAATTCAGAGGCTCATTTCTTCTAGTAAGAACACTATCAACTTAGTTTCACACCAAGTCATATAGCTTTTGACTATGAATTAATTCTATAAATATTGAGTTCTATATTGCTTTTGTTAGGATGTAATGACAGGATACTTCAGTGCCTCTGGACCAAAGAAAATTGGAGAGAGATCACACCACGCATCAAATTTCACTCAAGACATTTATTGAGGGTGTATGTGAAAGCCCATCTTTGAGTGGGGACATCAGAGAAAGACAGACAAACACACAGACAGACAGATAGACAGACAGACAGTCAGACAGACATAGAAAGAGATCAGAAGACAGACAGTGAACAAAACAATGATTTGCGAAGGCAGGTATATTTTAAATGGTTGACTGATTAGTACTTACTGAACATAAATTAGTTGTTAATGCTGAGTCGCTGAGTGCTGGTTAGACAAGTGTCTGATTTCTGACAATTTGCTTTGTGGTACTCAGTCTCTGAAGTTTTGAACTGTTTATGTCGCATAAGTATTTAATTCTGTACTAAGGTCTCATATGTTTTCCTCTATGTTTTTTTTTTTTGTCAGTATCTTTGTTCCCAGTCCTCACAATTTATGCTAGAGGAACTGTTATAAGACATGCATTTGACTATTAGATGATGTTCTATTCTAGTTAATTTCTGTATCTGTGATTTAAAAAAGAAGCAAGCAAGGAAAAACACTGACAAAAAGCAACTTATAGAAGAATGGATGTATTTTTTTTTTTATTTACAGCTCTAACAATGCTTAGAAGCTAAAGCAGTAAATTGAGACAGTAGTCAAATCATATCCATAAAATGTACATGCTAACTTATTGTTCTTCTAGCATTTGATATTACCATATGCTCTAGGGCCCAAAACTGGACCATACGGTGCCATTTACTTAGTCTGTATCTGCCCACATCAGTTAAAACAATCAAGACAATGTCTCCAAAGACATAAATATGCACAAACTGAACTAGATAATATTTCCCTTTTTTATTGGATTATTTTAGGATTTGACAGGTTAAAAGTTACAAATGACAAGTGAAGAAGGGGCAGAGACCTTTCAGCCACCTTCTCTGCTTTTTTAACTCACTATTTTTGTTGCTTAAAATGTAGAAGTTGTTGAGAATTTTCTAAAGAATGTGGAAACTTAAAATATTTTGTCTTGCAAATCTTGCCTAACTCATTAAAATGCTTTGTTTTGTTTTATTTAAAAGTTTCCCACAGAAATGTCCCTTGGTGGTAGCCTTAGGCAAAACCTTGAAGATTTCCTTTGTTCTAGAACTTCTCTTTGATTTTCTTCTCCGAAAATGTTGATAATATCTCAACCACTTCTGCTGCTTATGAAATCCTCCTCCTAAAGTTCTACATACTTACATGCATGAAAACATGTCCATGGTTTACTATCACTCTTTGTGTTGCAAAAAAATGAGATTTTCTAACACAAATGTCTACATGGAGGCAGAGTATATCTGAAAACAACCAAGAATGGTTTCTGGTACATAAAATAAACATGTCTCTGCTTCCTTTCATATTTTTAGCTACTTTTTCATTTTCAAGTCACCATACATATTTTTTAATCCTAAAAATATACTAAATAGGAGTGTAGAAATGATTTGGTAAAGAAGAGTACTTGTTCTAAAACCATGATGATTTGAGTTGGAATGCTCAGTGCTCCTTGGTTGTGACCTTGCACATGCTTATAAGTTCAGCTTTGTAAGGGGCAGAGACAGAACATCTTTGGAGCATGTTGGATTTCAGATAAGCTCCAGATTCAATGAGAGATGCTTTCTCAAGCAATAAGGTTGAAGACAATAGAGCTGAAGTGCTGACATCTTTCATCTTTCAATTGCCTGTACACAGATACACCCCACACACACTAATACATATGAACAGAGAGAGAGAGAGAGAGAGAGAGAGAGAGACAGAGAGACAGAGAGACAGAGAGAGAGACAGAGAGAGACAGAGAGAGACAGAGAGAGGGAGGAAGGGAGAGGGAGGGAGGGAGGGAGGGATGGAGAGAGAGAGAGAGAGAGAGAGAGAGAGAGAGAGAGAGAGTGAGAGAGAGAGCACTGTCTGAATTTGAAATACTTTAATACATTTGATAGGTAGTCTTGATTCCTGGGCAGTTTTCTGAGAACTCTTATAATATGAGCAACCCTTAGCAACACTTTTATTGTATAGAGAGCTATTGCCTTTTTTGCTTTTGGTTTTGGTGCTTCTCTAAACTAAGCAGGCATTCTAAAAAGAGACTTTCACATCCATGTCAATAATCAAAAGCAGCTTGATGAAACCTGGGTGAGCCAAATTTTTTTCTTAGATGCCATGTGAAAATCAACATTTGCATTCCCACAACTCGTACCATAAAATTATGTGAAACAGAGAGGAAAATCTCCTGGAAGCTAGTGGCCTAGCTCTCCCTTACCTCAACAAGATAGAAGGAAGAAGGTGACTTCTAAATGTCCTCTAACCAGCACATATGTACTGTGTGGCACTCTGGACACAGTCTCATTAGGCCATGTCAATTTCTCTCCATATGTACTCATGTTTCTACTAGTTCTAGAACTGAGAAATCTACTTAGTGAAGCTGAGAAAATTAAGTCAGAATGTTTAGGTTCTTAGAAAGGAAACACAAGCAATGAAAGGCTTTACCAGGCTTGAATAACTGAAACATGGAGGTGACAGGGTTTGTCCTTTACCCTTCCCTTTCTCTTGCTTAACACCAGATTGCAGTCTTAAAGATAGTCACTAAGGTCTATTCTTTATTTGGATATTTGTTTTACCTGACTAATTATTGAGACTAATCATCGAGGTCTAGAAATCAGAATTCATTATTTTGAACAACCTCATTTACATAAACAATTAGAACTTACCAATACTTCCCAACTAGGAAGTATTCCCAACTTATAATACTTCTCCCTAGGGCTTACATTTTTCTTCCATACATGTTCCCTTCTCTATGGCTCCTGCTGGACAGGCACCTCTGAAAAGAAGCATGGTGTATCAGAAGTATATTTTACTGAAAATTCAATGTACTTTAAGTACATGCATATGATTCAATAGCTGTACAGAGGTCAATTCTAAAGTTGAAAATTGTAACAAAGGAAAAAGCATCAATGCTATATGGTTTTTTGAAGTATAACTTGTTTTCTTTTTGTTGGATATTTTATTAACTTATATTTCAAATGTTCTCCCCTTTCCTGGTTTCACCTCCTCAAACCCTTTAACCCATCCCTGCTCTCCCTACTTCACTTGGGAGCTCTGCAGGTTTGGTTGGTTGATATTGTTGTTCTTCCTATGGGGTTGTAAACTCATTCAGCTCCGTCAGTTCTTTCTATAACTCCTCTTTGGAGAACCTATGCTCAGTCCAATGGTTGGCTGTGAGCATCTGCTTCTGTATTTATCAGGCTCTGGCAGAGCCTTTCAGGAGACAGCAGTATCAGGCTCATGTCTGTAAGCAATTCTTGGCATGCTCAATAGTGTCTGGGTTTTGTGTCTGGATATGGAATGGATCCCTGGGTGGGACAATCTCTGAATGGCCTTTCCTTCAGTCTCTGCTCTATACTTTGTTTATGTATTTCCTCCAATGAATATTTTGATCCCTCTTCTAAAAAGGATTGAAGCATCCACACTTTGTTCTTCTTCTTCTTGAGCTTCATGTGGTCTTTGAATTGTACCTTGAGTATCCTGAGATTTTGGGCTAATATCCACTTATCAATGAGTGCATAACATGTGTGTTCTTTGTGTTTGGGTTACCTCACTCCAGATGATATTTTCTTTTTTTTTTTTTACTTTTCTCTTTTTTCATTGGATATTTTATTTACATTTCAGATGTTCTCTCCTTACCCCATTCCCCCCCTCCTGCCAAAGAACCCCCATCCCATACCCCCTCCCCCTGCTTCTGTGAGGATATGCCCACACTTACCCCCCCACTCCTACCTCCCCACACTCGAATTCACACACACACACACACACACACACACACACACACACACACACACAGCATCCAGCCTTTGTGAGACCAAGGATCTCCTCTCCCACCTATACCTGACAAGACTATCCTCCCTTGTATATATAGCTGGACCCATGGGTCCCTCTCTAAGTGCTTCCAGACTGGTGGTTTAGACCCTGGGGGCTCTGGTTGGCTGGTATTGTTGCTCTCCTCATGGGGTTGCAAAACCTTTAAACACCTTCAGTCTCTACTCTAACTCCTCCATTGGAAACCCCATGATCAGTATTTTCTAGTTTCAATAATTTGCCTGAAAAAATTAGTGAAGCCCTCATTTCTATAGTTTACTGTAAATTCACCACATTTTCTGTATCCATTTTTCCATTTGAGGACATCTGGGTTATTTCTACCTTGTGGCTATTATAAATAAGGCTGCTATGAACATAGTGGAGCATGTGTCCATGTTATATGTTGGAGCTTCTTTTGGCTATATGCCCAGGAGTGGTAAATCTGGGTACCCAGGTAGTACTATGTCCAATTTTCTGAGGAAATGTCAGACTGATTTTCAGAGTGGTTGTACCAGCTTCCAATCCCACCAACAATGGAGGAGTGTTCCTCTTTCTTTCATCCTTGCTGGCATGTTCTATCACCTGAGTTTTTGATCTTGGCCATTCTGACTGGTGTGAGGTGGAATTGCATGGTTGTTTTGGTTTGCATTTCACTGATAACTAAGGATATTGAACATTTTTTTAGGTACTTCTCAGTCATTTGATATTCCTAGTTGAGAATCCTTTGTTTAGCTCTGTACCACAGTTTTTAATAGGCCTGTTTGGTTCTTTAGAGTCTAGCTTCTTGAGTTATTTGTATATATTGTATATTATCCCTCTAGTGGATGTAGGATTGTTAAAGATCTTTTCCCAATCTGTTGTTTTCAGCTTTATACTATTGACAGTGTCCTTTGCCTTACAGAAGCTTTGCAATTTTATGTAGTCCCATTTGTCCATTGTTGCTCTTAGTGCATAAGCTTTTGTTCAGAAAAATTCTCCCTCTGTACAAGTATTCGGGGCTCTTCCCCAATTTCTCTTCTATTAGTTTCAGTGTATTTAGTTTTCTGTGTAAGCCTTTGATCCACTTGTACTTGAGCTTTGTAAAGGGAGATAAGAATGGATTGGTTTCCATTCTTCTACTGACTGCCAGATGAACAAGCACATGTGTTGAAAATGCTGGTTTTTTTTCCACTGGATGGTTTTAGCTTCTTTGTCAAAGGTCAAGTATTTTATCTCTGTCCAAGTGGGCCCTGAAACTTGTTTAAAATTGTCAAGCTAGTTCTATATATTACTATAACAAACACAAATTGTTCTTTATGTCTCCTTTTGACAAATCTATTGGTCAGATAATTACAGAGTTAATAATCTGCCTGACAGTGACAGAGGATGATGTCAATACCAGGAAATAATATTTGTCAGTTATTGTCTTTAAAATGGAGAAAGGTTCCAGATTTTACTTAAGTTTTCTATTACTGTGATAAAGTATCTTGAAAAAAGCAAGATAAGGGAGGTGAGATTTGCTGTGGCATATGCATCTACAAAACCGCTGCATTATGCTATGGAAGACATGACCTGAAAAACATCTACACCAAGGTGCAGAGACAGAATAGTAAATGAGGTAGAGTTATAAAATCCACAATTTACCTACTTCCTGCAGCAAGGCTCCATCTTCTAGTTTCTACAACCTTCACAGACAGCACCACAATCTGGAGACAAGGACTTCAGGTCCAAGCATCTAAAAATACTTTTCAAATTCTGTCAAAAGCAGTCCATCAGCTAAGCACAGGCTGAGTAAAGGAAGGAAGCAAAGTTTGCCCTTCTAGAGCCTCTCAAAAGAAGACTACTTCTCTCTGCTGCCTCAGGATATTAGAATCTCTGACCTACAGAGGGTCAAGAGAATGAATTAATATCTGCTGAGTGACAGTGTCTATGGTCACCCATAATCAAAATAATAAGCAATTAATTATGAGGCTGATGACCATGTTCCCAAGAACAATTCATCTTTGAGCCTTAAGCCTTACCTTTGTGATGGCAGTTGTAGAGAATTATTGTGAGACTGTACCTGATAATTCAAGAGATCAGTAGGAGAGGCTCCTGGTGTGCATCATCTGCCCTGAAGTCTTTGGAAACAGAATTATCAATGAGTGCAATACATTCCTTAGAATAAATACCAGTGTTCTCTTATGGTCCTGGAGGTAAAATTGGACATATCTGCAGCACACTATTTCTTCTCTCCCTTTCTCCTTGAACATTTGTCCCATGAAACATAAAACTGGGAAGCTTGAAACTAAGTAGGAACATAACCAGCCTGGCAGCAATCATTAAATTCTCCCAATTGTCACTGTGCAGGATCTCAATAACACAGAGGATATCTAAAGGGAGTATTGATGGTGTAGCAGAAGCTAGAGGCCTGGAAACAGACTAATAACTCATTGCAATGAATATTTTTAGGTAAAGATATGTGGACAACAGAATATCCTGTGAGATACAGTGTAATGCACTACAACAGCAAGAACAAGATATTTTTGTTTAGTTTTTTTTATGTTGTTGTTAAATTTTTTTTTCTAATTTTGTTTTTGGAGATTTGCAATGATGGAGGGCAGATATGAAGAGATCGGGATGATTGAAATTGTCGTGCATGATATGAAACTCACAAAGAATCAATTAATTTTTTAAAAAATTATTCAGGTCTAAGTGTAATCTTTATTATTTTTCACAGATAGAAATGGTAAAAAGAAATGTGTGATTCTCTAGAGTCAACATGAATGCAGATATAATTAAACTTTTGTTATGTGTATACACTAATTTGCACACATTCTTTATTCTTTAATGCAGATCCCTGTAGAGAAAGCCAAGGACTCAGGTTACCTAAACTGTGAGAAGAATGTGAGTGATCAACATTTGTTGTGGAAAACATCACTTGCTTCCTTTTTTCCCTTTCTTGTCCCTGGTGCAACTCAGCAAGAATCACAGGAATAAAAACATATCAGTTTAAATGTGGTTTCACTTAAATATACTCTAATTAATCTTGGAGCAGTAGATTATTGTCCTAGTGCAGCAATTGTGTTTCAATACATTACTTTAGAGTTGGTGAGATAGGAGAGCAGGGGAAAGAGAAGATAAACTACTAACCTCATTTTTCACAGAAATGTTAATTAAAGATTGTTCTGGAAGAAGAATTAATAGTGCTTAAAAATTGTGCATATAGGATCAGATTATCCTAGATTTATGCAAGATATACTATATTCCCAACACCCGATTCTCTCCTCTGTAAGGAAACACTTCATGCACTTTTCATGAACCTTCATTTGGGCATAGAAAGATAAATCAGTAGTTAAAAGCACTTGCTATTACTGAGGACATATGTTTGATTCTTAACCACTTCATTTCACAACCATCTATAGCTTCATTGCCTGGTAATCTAACTCACTTTGATTACCTCCAATCAAACATATAGTGAACATATAGACATGCAAGCAAAACACTCAAAGACAAAAATAACAAAAATAAATCTTAAAATGTTTAAAAATCTTTATTTCGAGTTTATAAGTAAAACATTTTACGAGTGCCTTGGAGTCCATGCTGCTGGTGAACACATTTAGATTAATTAATGGCTAAGTGCTTTGGGGACTGTGCTATATCCTTAATTACCATGTTACTACTTTGTTCTCACTGTCACTGACACAGTATCTTTCTGATTTCAAATTGTAAGTTTAATATGTTTTCTATACAATAATGATAGAGAAAAATAACATAGGGAAGGGAGTAATGTGGTTCAACTTAGCTGCTATATTGATACAAACTAAAATGAAAAGATCAAAGTTGATAGTTTTTATTGTTCAGTTTTATGATTCCACAGGATCTGTGATCCTGTTTGTCTATATTTAAAATCAGGTTAATCTGTGTCACCAAAGCATGCTCTTTCCTTCTGTCATACCTGTGTAGATTCTATGTAATAATAGATAATCCAAAACAATGGCCTGTAAACAGAGAGACACATATTAAAGCCAGTCCCTAAAACACTGTATTTTATTTTCTCACCTTCTGGAATCAAGTTGTAGGGAACTGTAGACATTTTACATTAAGACAGAAGATGGAGGAAAGCATAGGAAAATCTCTGGCAAGATATGTCATATGAAACCAGTATTCACTGCACCTGTGCATAGGGAATATTATTATTCTACACTTTGATCTCTACTCCTCCCTGACTGTTTATTGGGCTTCAAAAGAAATCTCCTAGAAGTAAAAGGTTGGATCTTTCAAGTAGAAATTAGAAAAGGGAACACTGAAATACTTAGAAGACATTTTTGAGGGGAACAAAATTTCATAAGAACCAGCTTATGTTCAGACAACATAGTACTCAAATGGTTATACAGTGTTAGTTCAGCTAAAAATATGTCTGTAACTGAACATCCAGGACCCTGTATTGACTCAGCCCAAATGTGCTGATATATCATGCCTGGGAACTACAATGTAAACAGTGATATAATCTATTATGTAACTATATTTTGCAAAGGTATTGTTTTTTCTTGATTCTGTACAAAAATAGATCTGAGGTTGGAGACCCGAGACTTACTCTTTAGTTGGTGCCTTTATCTACTCTTCTACTTTTGGCAACCTACTTGGGTGTATTTGTCTATAAGACTTGTCCCTATTACTGTGTGGCCTGACTGTGTGAGACCTGTGTTTACAAGCCTGTGTGCCTGGGACCCAGCATCTGTCTGCCTAGCAACATGTGTCTGCTGAACATTTCCTCTTACCTACCTGAAGGCATTCAAAGTTTTGGGAACTTCAGGTATCCGATAATTGAAGTTGATTCCTGTGTTAGACCTTACAAAGTAAGGGTAGGGTTAGGGTAAGGGTTAGCGTTAGGGTTAGGGTTAGGCTTAGGGTTAGGGTTAGGGTTAGGGTTAGGGTTAAGGTTAGGGTTAGGGTTAGGGTTAGGGTTAGGGTTAGGGTTAGGGTTAGGGTTAGGATTAGGGTTAGGGTTAGGGTTAGAGGGTTAGTTTTATTATTAGTGTTAGGCTCAGGGTTATATATTTGTGCTATTGTGTGTGTGTGTGTGTGTGTGTGTGTGTTTGTGTTTGTGTTTGTGTGTGTGTGTGTCTATCTGTGTATCTCTATGTATTTTTGTGTTAGTGTATTTATATGTATGTATGTTCGTTTCAAAGAGTGAATGGATATTCTCACATGTACATACAGTTTTTTTTCTTCAAAACAAAATTCCTTTGGAAAGATCATTTAACTTTTTTCATTTTTAGATTATGTGTGGAGATATATATTTTCCCAGTGAAGTGCTTGACCTTAATTGTCAATTTAATGGAATCTTTATTCACCCAGGTGACAGACCTCTGGGAATAATGTGTCCAATTATACTGTGTTGACTTATCTTTAATGATGCATCCATTTCCCTAGTACCATTTCCTGACTGGCATCCTAGATTGTGCAGGAAGGGAAGCAATTTAGTAGATGCTGGCACTTCTTGTTCACTTGGATTTACACTTTTCTTTTGCCTACTCCTTCTTCTCACTTTGCTGACCCTTGACCTCAGCAACTTGGTGCATGTGTCTTGTGGCAAGGTGATTGTCCTGCACTAGCCCACAGACACTGGCTTTCTTATTTCTTCAACTATCCATGTATTATTTTTGATTTCTCAATTTTCACTGCAAATCATGCAAGCAACTTTTTTTACTTAACCCACTCCGGCTACTCTGATACTTCTGCTTCTTTAATATCTTTTATCTTAAATTTCTTTCCATTCTACTCTTATATACAAAAGTTTTAATTATGAAAGAGCAATTATAAAACATCTTGATACTAATTAACTGTGTTTATTATGAAAATATCACTTGATATTAAATGATTTTATTATTGAAATTTCCTTCTAGACTAAGAAATCTGGACAGATATTAGTTTAAATTAGTATGATTTTTGTATGCTGATAAAAAATCAAAGCAATATTTCTATAGCATATTAAGTACATAATTCAAAACGTATTTAAAATGTTTCTTATATGATAATAAAAGTTAAAGATTGTAGAAATCCATTCTGACTAATAACAGCTACTTTAAAGTGTGTGCCTAACCATCTGTATCTTTATTAGCAAACAGCCAATGGATGACTGTAAAATTGAATGCTGTTCTTTTCAAATGTTGTATAAATATATATAAGCTTAAATTGCTTTATAGTGTTCTACTACTATTCCTGCTGTTTTAAAAATATGGAATTGCTTACTCTTTCAAACTCGGACATGTTTTTAAAGACCAGAGCCATAATAGTAATTAAAAGTCTATACTCAGATAATCTTAATTCATATCAAATTCTATCCTGGGATATAACCAACACATGGCTAGGCATCATCCTTGCATAAGGGCTGGAAAAAGACAATTTATATCACCAGAACCATCTTGGATAAGGTCAATTAAATGACTTTCAGCCATCTGTGTTGTGGAAAGTCCTGGGTTCACTGCCATCTTGCGTGAGGGCACCAACTAGTGTCCTAGACCAAAAAAAGCCAGGTTGCCGATGATACTTTTGAGTTAAGGTAAGATTCTTATATGGTTTCTGTCCTCTTACTTTAGCTGATTAATCTGCTCTATTTATCCTGTGGAAAGAGTGCAAGTTCCTCACTAGTCACCCCAATGCTCTTAAATCTCAAATGAAACACACACACACACACACACACACACACGCACACACACACGTATGCACACACATATTTAATATGCCTTAATCAGCTCAATGGCTGGACCACTCACAAACTTCCATCATTCTAATGTCTCCCATCCAATACTCCTGAATTATTACAAAATAAAATCTATACTTTATTTTTGCTACCCTAGACCCAATCTGGGAGAGTCCCTTGGGCAGCTCTTCCTCAGTTCTTGATTAGTGTGTCTTTCTTCCTGCCACTCTCAAGTCTGGGTCTTATTCCTTTCATAGCATGGCGATTTTAAACCCTTCTTCTTTTCTGGTTTAACTTTCTCCTGAAAATCTAAAGTCCTGCCTCTGTCTACCTGCCCATCCCTTGGCAGCCAGCAACTTATTTTACCAATTAGAATCAACTGGAACAGGGACCTGCAGGGTCTTCCATACAGGATTCTCATGCTATTTGGGAACCCATAATTCAAGCACTGAACAAAATCTACAATATTTTTCCCTTTTCCAACCATTAAAAAGGTCTTTTCTCTCAGATGTGCATTTAAAATAATTATAACAGTTATGTAACCTATATAGAGTATGATATACACTAATAAGATCCAGACCAACATTTATTTTTCAATTCAGAAATATTACTCTAAAATCTATTCCAAACCAAAGAATTTACAACTCTGTACTTGAATTATGATTTGATTTTAACTTGTATTACCATCTGAAAACCATCATTTCAAATCTACAACGTCTTCTTCAATTTTAAGCAACTTACATTTTAGTATGAGACTATAACTAGTCTTAATCCCTGTCAGAGTTCTGAAAATGAATTAAATATTTCCTAGATATATTGGAAGCACAAAAACATAGCTTTCAAAGCTTAACCAATTTGTAGAGACAACTGACTACCTGGAGAGTCCTCCATTCCTTAAAACATTAGAGCAGCTGTCTTAAATCTTCTGGCCCATACCTGTCTAAAATACCTTAAATGAATAAGGAAGCTGTAGACTATCCCTCATTGTATGTCGCGTCTTGGAAAGTATTTTTATCAGTAGATGAATGAGGGCAATTCTTACCCATTAGATATCATACTTCTACTGGAGCAACTACATCTGGAAAACATGATGCTCAATATTTTCTTTCATGAAGGGGGTACTGAAAGAAGAAAATATGTCTCTTTGTCAATTTTTCTTATTATGAAATGATTTTAAATGTCACAGTCTGTGGATTTCTGATCTTTTGAATACTATCTATATAAAGTATATCTAGATTGTTAAACTTTGACTACACTTATCTATTTCTATTTTAATGTTGTTGAAATACCTTATTATGAATATATCAGAAACTAATATCGTCAAGAGTTTGCTATCTGGTCCTTAACTTGCATTACTTAATCATCCTAAACAGTTGTTAAAATCAGCTATTAGAAATACTGGGACTAGGTCTCGTATTCTAAATAGGTTCATAGGTCAATGCCTATCTAAGAATAATAATATTAATTTCAAATTAGTTATTAATTTCAAATATAAACATTACTAATATCAAATAAAAATTATACCAATGTAAACCTTACATCTGTATCAACATGTAAATTTTATACCAATGGAAGGAATTAGAACTTCAATTTTGCATCAGTGATAAAGATTTCAACTAATGTAAGATTCTGGCTATACATTGCTTTTTGAAGAATGAATTTAGTAATCTATCATATATATCTAATTTCTCATAACTTTCTTTATCCTTCTTTTTCTTTTCTACTCCCCTTCCTTTTACCTAGGAATGAAAGGATAGAGATGAGAAAAGGAAAGGCAGAAAATCAGAAGTATATATCCTCTATTTTGTTTCTTCCCTGATCCAAATTGTGACTACTTCCAAATTATCCCTTAAAATGACAACTTTTCTGTAATTTATATAATAACTGTAACAAGACTCCAACACTCAAGGAATTAGGATGATGATTCTCCACAACTTCTATTTGTGGATAGGGATGATGAAACATTTTATAAAGGGGTAGGGAAGAGTAGGAAAATTAGAAAAATCCATTAGACTTAAAAAAAATTATCTTTAGGATCTGTTATCCAGTCTCTGTACATTTAGAACATTCAGGGTTTGATTGATTTTATGATTTGTTCTGTCTGAAAGTGTGCATCAACTGAGTCCATGAGGAATCAACAGCTATTTCTGAAGATCTTCACAAAGGAAATATCTGGAAACAACATTAGGAGGCAGGGTCCTGGAACAGAAGGATATTTCAGAGTCTCCATGGATTAATCTTGTCAGAGCTCCACATTCTCCAATGTATGAATTTTACAACCAAAAATTTAATACTGTTAAGATATTCATATGTATTGTTCAATATTCACAAGTTAACTAAGGATTAACTTTTGCTCCTTTTTAAGCAGGTAATAGATAACTATACTTTAATAAGTTAATTTGGTCAATACCCAATTGTAATAAGTCTCCATTCATGCTGTGTGATGGATAGCATTATGAATCTTAAGCATTCCATAACCATCAATTTTTATTGTCTAATTTTAGCTGAAGTTTTGGCTAGGATGTTTCTTAAGTCTAAGCCAGTTATAGGGATGTTCCCATGTGGAAGAATCAGCAAATCAAGTTATTTGTCTTGATTGGTTTTCTTGAATTATTCTTTTCTGTATCCAAGCTCTTCAGGGGAGTCTTCCCTTATCATTACTTGTCTGTGTCTCACTGGAAGGTATACAGAGACTTTACTTCTTCACTGTTAACACAAATACAAGCTGTCTCTTGTAAAATAGCATATTTCTAGTCCAGTAAATGCAAATAATCAAAGGTATAGATTGATTAAGTTTACCAGCCTCCTTTCTCTTCATCCATTCTCTATTTTGATCTCTCTCCCATAGGATTTTTAATATAGCCACTAATCTTATCACCTCATGTATTTTGATAATTTAAACAATTCAAAGTAGTTAAATCAATCTAAACAATTATCATCCTTTGAGACAGTGCTCCTTCACTATCCCTTACCTTGTTCTTACATGATTAATTTTTAACAGTGAATAGTTAGATAAATGCCTAAATTTATTTATTCAAATATATATCTATATATCTATATAGATATATATCCCTTCTATAGAGATTTATATATATTTGTGGATATATATATATATATGTATATATATATATATATATATCCTTTCTCCTTATATAAGTTGAATTAATATTTTTCCTATTCAATTACATTTCATTCTACTTATTGTATATGCCTATTTCCAGACTATTAGTCATACCAGGCCAAGTAATTCCAGAATTCCTGTGTAAAATATATTCAAAGAACCCTGCTGCATGCCCTGGCATAGATCTTTTCATATTTCTTTTAAGGCTTGTTTTTCCTCCTATGCAGACTTATATCTTCTCATCATTACTTATTGAGATAGGTTCTCTCTGTATCTCCTTGTCTTTGTTTCATACATTAGAGATCAACAGCCAAGATTTATTTATCCCATGTGTATTAAAAAACAGTTAAACAATTACTAAACAATTACTACTATATCTCCCTTCTACCATTAAAAAAAAATAATCATTTATGCCTATTATTTATTGATCTGATCGTGGGAGGTAAGTAGTCTCTATGATCTGTCTCTTGGACTTCAGAGAGGCCTATCTCTTTGCACAGCAGGGGTTCCCAGCACCGCTAAGCTCAAACTCTCTGAGGCAGTATAGAAGCTTTTGAGAAGGGCCTAGGGTATATCTCAGCCATCCGGCTTTGTCCAGGTAAATTTGGGGAACCTAGGTGTTTCCCATCTCATCCAATGAACCCCAGAATTATGTGCACCAATTTATCACGTCCTTTTTTTTCCTAGTCTCAAACCTGCATGGGTTGGGGAGGAACCACATGGCTCAGTCAAAAACAGTGTTCTGCTAAAAAATCACTTCTCCCCATCGGCTAATCTCAAATAATAGGACCTGTTTTCCATTTGAGATTTTCCAATTAATTTTTAATGGTTAGTCCAGGACTATATGTTTGCCAACATGTGTTGCTGTAACTGATTAATCTGCTTGAATCTCCCTGTAATTGTAGCTCTAGTTCTTCAATACCCACCCCAAAAACTCTGAATATTCAAATGAAAGACACACGCACATAAACCTTATATTTAATATGCCTTAATTTGCTCCAATTGTTGGGCCACTCCTAATCGTCTACATTGTTAATGTCTTTCCTCTGATACCCAGGCAATATTACCTATGAAAATCTATTCTATCTTTGCTACATAGACATAGTGGGTTGGGCTAAGCTGTTCTTCTCCTGCTTTTACATGATTATTGTGCCTCTCTTACTGTTGCTCTCAAACCTGGATCATATTCCTTAGTCACAGGGAGATTAGAAATCTTTCTTTTTTCTTGGGTTTCTTTCCCTGCAAAATCAAAAATCTTACCTCTGTCTCTATGATCAGCAATTGGCAGAGAGCAACTTAATTTACTAATTAGAACCAACTGGGTGCAGGACCTACTCCATATTACATGTGGGATTCTTGTCCAATTTGGTAATCCACAATGAAAGCATTAAATTAAATCTACAATACTATCCTGCTGTGGTAAATTGTTACCATGACCTATGTTTTCATACTTTAAATGATGACTTTTTTTTAACATCACTTTGGAGAATTACAATATAAAAAAACTAAAAGTTACTTTCTTAAAGATATAGTTACCCTTGTTTTAGCTATTGTCAGTAAGTTATAATGTTCTTTTCTATTTTATAAACTATAGCTTTCTATATTGATGAATTATTTAAATTCAATGACTCAAGTCCCTTTATGAACTGTGTTTATAGAATAAAAGATTTTGATATTAGAAAAGCTTCAACTTGAACGTTCAGGTTTCCATTTGCACTTCGGAGCTAACTCTGCACCACAGGACTCTGCAAAACAATCATATCCAGAAAAAAATGGTGTCCAAGGAGTTAAAACACACCTAACATCACAGGCTCACAGGCACACAGGAGGGTCAAGCTACAGTCAGAAACAGCAAGACCAGCTAACACCAGAAATAAACAGATGGCAAGAGTCAAGTGTTAAAACATAAGCAACAGAAACCAAGGCTACTTGGCATCATCAGAACCCATTTCTCCCACCACAGCAAGCTCTGGGTACCCATCACATCTGAAAAGCAAGATTCTGATTAAATATTACATCTCATGATGATTATAGAGGATGTTAAAGAAGGACACATATAACTCCCTTAAAGAAACACAGGAGAAAACAGGTGAAAAGGTGGAAGCCATTAAACAGGAAGCACAGAAGTTCCTTAAAGAAATACAGGAAAACACAACCAAACAGGTGGAGGAATTGAAAAAACCATCAAGGATCTAAAACCAGAAAAAGAAATAATAAAGAAATCACAAAGAAGACAACCCTGGAGATACAAAACCTAGGAAAGAGATCAGGAGTCATATATGCAAGCATCACTAAAAGAATACAAAAGATAGAAGAGAGAATCTCAGGTTTAGAAGGTACAGTAAAAACATTGACACAACTGTCAAAGAAAATGCAAGATGCAAAAAGCTCTTAACCAAAAACAAGATAGATAAACCATAAGATGAAACAGAGGACACAGAGACAGTATTCAAATTAGCAATGTCAGAAATGAAAAGGGAGACATAACAACAGAAACTTAGGCAATTAAAACATAGTCAGATCCTATTACAAAGGCTTAAACTCAACAAAACTGGAAAATCTGGATGAAAGAAATAATTTTATAGAAAGATACCAGATATCAAAGTTAAGTCTAGAGCAAATTAACCATCTAAAGAGTCCCATAACCCCTAAGGAAATAGAAGTATTCATTAAAAGTCTACCACCATCCCATACAAAAAGCCTAGGATCAGATGGTTTTAGTTCAGAATTCTATTAGACCTTCAAAGAAGACCCAATACCAATACCTTCAAACTATTCCACAAAATAGAAACAGAAGGAACAGTACTTAAGTCATATTATGAACCCAGTTACATTGTTACCTAAATGACACAAAGACACAACAAGGAAAGAGAACTTCAGAATGATTTCTGTTATGAATATCAATGCAAAAATGCTCAATAAAATTCCCACAAACAGAATCTAAGAAGATATCAAAACCATCATTCAACATGATCAATATGGTTTATTCCATGGATGGTTCAATATTCAGAAATTCATCAACTTAATCAACTATATAAATGAGGAATGGTTCAATATTCAGAAATCCATAAAATTAATGCACTATATAAACAAACTCAAATAACAAATAAAACCCACAAAATGTCTCATGCCATGCTGAAAATAGACAAAATTCAACACATTTTCATGTTAAAAGTCTTAGAAAGATCAGGAATTCAAGTCCAATACCTGAACATAATAAAAGTAGTATACAGCAAACCAGTAGCCAACATCAAACTAAACGGAGAGAAACTTGAAGCAATTCCACTAAAATCATTGACTAGACAAGGCTGGACACTCTGTCCCTACCTATTCAATATAGAACTTGAAGTTCTAGCCAGAGCAATTAGACGGCAAAACAGATAAAATAGATAAAAATTGGAAAAGAAGAAGTAAAAATATTACTATTTTTAGATGGTATAATGGTATACTTAAGTGATCCCAAAATTTCCACCAGAGAACTCTTACAGATGATAAACAACTTCAGCAAAGTGGCTGGATATAAAATTAACTCAAACAAATCAGTTGCCTTTCTCTACTCAAAGGATAAGCAGACTGAGAAAGAAATTAGGAAAATGACACTTGTCACAATAGTCACAAATAATGTAACATATCTTGGTGAGACTTTAACCAAGCAAGTGAAAAATCTGTATGACAAGAACTTGAAGACTCTGGCGAAAGAGATCAAAGATCTTAGAAGATGGTAAGCTCTCTCATTCTCATGGATTGTCAGGATTAAAATAGTAATAATGGGTATGTTGCAAAAAGCCATCTACAGATTCAGTGCAGTCCCCATCAAAATTCCTACTCAGTTATTCACAGTGTTAAAAAGAACAATTCTCAAATTCATTTGGAATAATCAAAAACCCAGAATAATGAAAACTATTCTCAAGAAAGAAAAAAGAACTAGGGAATCACCATTCCTGAACTCAAGCTGTACTACACAGTAATAGTGAAAAAACGGCATGACATTGGTACAGAGATAGGCAGGTAGATCAATGGAATAGAATTGAAGGCACAGAAATGAACCCATACACTTCTGGTTACTTGATATTTGACAAAGAAGCTAAAACAATTCAGTAGAAAGAAAGACAGCATTTTCAACAAATGGTGCTTTTCTACTGTTGGTCTGCATGTAGTGGAATGCAAATGGATCCATTCTTATCACCTGTACAAAGCTCAAGTCCAAATGGATCAAGAACTTCCACATAAAACAAGATATGCTGAATCTAATAGTTGAGACTGCCTCTAACACTTCTGAAATAGTTTCCTAAACAGAACACCAATGGCTTATTCTCTAAGTTCAACAGTCAACAAATGGGACGTCAAATTATTGAAAAACTGCTGTAAGACAAAGGACACTCTCTATAGGACAAAACAGCAACCAATAAACTGGGAAATGATCTTTGCCAATTCTAAATACAATAGAGGGCTAATATCCAATATATACAAAGAACTTAAGAAGTTTGACTCCAAATAACCCTATTAAAATGGTGCACAGAGCCAAACAAAGAATTTTCAACTGAGGAATTTCATATGGCCCAAAAGCACCTAAAGAAATATTGACCATCCTTAGTCATCAGGGAAGTGCAAATCAAAACAACCTTGAGAATCTACCTTACACCAGTCAGAATGGCTAAGATCAAAACCTCAGGTGACAGCACATGTTGGCAAGAATATGGAGAAAGAAGAATGCTCCTCTATTGCTGGTGAGATTTCAAGCTGGTATAACCATTCAGGAAGTCAATCTGGCTGTTTCTCAGATAACTGGACATAATAGTACCTGAACACTTAGCTATACCACTTCTGGACCTATATCCAAAAGATGTTCCAGCATATAACAAGGACACATGCTCTACTATGTTCACAGCAGCCTTATTTATAATGGCCAGAAGCTGGAAACAACCCAGATGTCCCTCAACAGAAGAATGAATACAAAAAATGTAGTACATTTACACAATGGAGTACTACTCAACTATTAAAAACAATGACTTCATGGAATTCAAAGAATTGATGGAATTAAAAATTATCCTGAGTGACGTAACTCAATCACAAAAGAACACACAGTATGTACTCATTGATAAGTGGATATTAGGAAAAATCCAGGAAAGCCCATGATACTACTCAGAGCATATGAAGCTCTGAAGAAGAAGGAAGACCAAACTTTGGATGCTTCTGTCCTTCTTACAAGGGGGAACAAAATATTCACAGGAGGTAAAGGGAGGGAGAGACTTGGGAGTGAAAGAGGAGGAGAAGGGTGAAAGCAGGCAGGATTACTTGTGACAGATGTGGGAGATGTACAGAAGGTCAGGAAACTGACCAGAGGTATGTGAGTGTTGGGGATGGTGAACTGGGTATAGCCACCAGAATGTCCCAGATGCCAGGAAATCAAGAGGCTCTTGGAACTCAATGGGGATGACATTAGCTGAGATTCCCAACTAGGGGAGTGAGGATCTCCACAGATCATATCCAGAGGTTAGGCACAGAGGTTGAGGGATGGGGCCACCCACTCATCTCAAAAATTTTGTCCCAGAATGTAGGAAGCCGCGTTTGCACTGGCAGAATCCGCCATTACAACATGGCGCTGACATCCGGTATTTTTCCTAGTAAACAAGTAAATTGCGCATGTGCCATGGTAAAAGCCCGCCAAAGTTAAAGCCCATCCCACGGCGTTTTGGCGCGCAATGAGTAAGCAGCCAATCAGAGGTGAATACACCGCTCTAAGGGTATATAAGCAGTGCTTTCCCGGGCCTGGGGGTCTTCCACCATTTTGTTTTTTGGAATAAATGTGTTCCTGCAGAAGGATCCTGATGTGTCCGCGTGTGTTCTTGCTGGCGAGACGATTACACGCGTGTCACACCAGAATTGTTCTTGACTAAAGGGAATACAGGGACAAAGAGTGGAGCAGAGATGGAAGAAAAGGACATTCAGAGACTGACCCACCTGGGGCTCTATCCCATATGCAGCCACCGAACAAAGAAACTATTGTTGATGTTAAAAAGTGCTTGCTGACAGGAGCCTCATATTGTTGTCTCCTGAAAGGCTCTGCCAGAGTCTGACTAATACAGTTATGGACAGTTAAAGCCATCAATCAAACTGATCATTGGGACCCAAATGGAGGAGTTAGGGGAATACCTGAAGGAGCTTTAGGGGTTTTCAACCCCATAGGAAGAACTATAGTATCAACCAACCAGAACCTTCAGAGGTCCCAAGGAATAAACTATCAACCAAAGAGTACACATGGAGAGCCTCATGGCTCTAGTTGCATATATCACAAATGATGGCCTTATCTGGAATCAGTAGGAGTGGAGACCCTTGGTCCTGTGGAGGCTCGATACCCCAGCATAGGAAAATTCTAGGGCAATGAGTGGGGAGTGAGTAGGTGGGTGGGTGGGGGAATCATCCTCATGGAAGCATGGTGGAGGGGGAATGAAATAGGTTTGCAGACATAAAACTGGGAAGGGGGATAACGTCTGAAATGTAAATTAATAAAATTACCAATAAAAAGTAAAAATAAAACAATACAAATAAAGATCTGATATCATAGCACTTCTCTCTTCACAATGAAAAAAGGATTTTTAAATACAACTTTGTTTTATTTATTTATTTATTTGTGTGTATTCTCTCTCTCTCTCTCTCTCTCTCTCTCTCTCTCTCTCTCTCTGTCTCGCTCTCTCTCTCTGTGTGTGTGTGTGTGTTTGTGTGTGTGTGTGTGTGTGTTTTGGATCCCAATTAGGTGGAGGTTCAAGCAACCCTTCGCTGCCAAATATGAGTTCTAAGACACAATTTCAGCTTATCTGGAAATGTAGTAACCCTGAGACATATCTTGGTCACTTTACTCTCCAATCCTTGTAGTGACTAAATTCCTAGACATGTGTAAATTTGGGAATGTCTTCTGAACTTACAAATTTTTATTTTGCTTTTGCACATAAACCATATCTGAGTTCTGTCTTACCAAAAATCAGCTTCTTTCAGTTTTATAGCAGGGTCTACCAGAATCTTTTATTTTTCTTTCATTTTTAATTTTTCAAGTGAAATTCCATATGATATATGATATATGTCTATATGATAGTAGCTCAAATTGAGTAATGCTCTACAAATATATTTTAAAATTCTGAAAGAATAAATTCTATTTATTACCTTAGTCTAAGAAGCTACTCAATTTAATAATTCAGCAAAAGTGTCAACCAAAATTCTGGGAATATAAGAGACTCAGTTTAATCTCTAAAATTTAAAACAATCAGTCAGATTCATTTAAAATGAAATGGCCGCTTTTAATCTTCGGATTTCTGAAGCAAAGATTATCTAGTCTATTTACTTTGCCAAACACAATGTGGTCTACTGGAGTAATAAGATGTGTGTACTGTTTCCACAAGCTGGTAAGAGGATCAATAAGAAAGATGTAGTTTTAGGAATATGTGAAACAACACTCAAGATGCAGGTTTCTCACATACTTTCTATGTTATATTCAATTTTTATTCTAAAATTAGCTTTAGTTAAAATACTTTCTCAATTTTTTTAAATTTGTGGCTCTTGGGTATAGTAAATTGATGGTTCCTGTTTTATAATTGAATTTACTAAAGAACTGATACAGTTACTACTAAGAGTTACTGTTAATGTGTAGTTTTGCTTTGTGTTGTTTTGTTGGTTCTTTTTTATTTTTATTTTTATTTTTATTTTTTTGATTAATTGTAACTGTTTCCTTACTTATTCCGTAAACCTATTTGGTGTGTTTAAACTACACTTCAGACCTAAGCATTGATCCTCTAGTCTCTATTAATACTTTAAGTGATAATAATCTCCTTAAATCTATTTTTGTCCTGAAAAGTTATCTTTTCTTCTGTGATTAAAAAGGGTCATTTTGCTTTGTTTTCCCATATTATACTGTGTCTTTCCACCTTGTGAACTGTATCTTGGTGCTTCCCTAAAGTCCAGCACCCAATGACTGTAGTACAGAGAGGCACAACATTAGAATTTCTCCCAGCATTGTGTTCCACACCCCAGTGGTGGGGTAGAACTCAGACCAACAGAAAACCACAATTTAGAACCTCATCAGGTGCACAAAATAACATTTTTTAAAAAATGACAAATTAGGGCATTTGGCCCTAATTGAGTGATGACAAGATGGGCGACATAAACAAATACATACTCAAGGATCAGAGTTATGATAACCTGAATAAACCTAGCAAAGCTCCAGGACAATGGTACATCATATAACAAACACTGAGGACCAATTAATTGTCCCATTAACCACCTTTATCTCTAAGACAATACTTTGTGTAGTCCTCTATTTCCCAATTGAACTTCTACCATGATGATAGCATTCTTAATGAATGAGCTTCTGGAAAGCAAAAATAGCATCAGTATGTGAAATGCCTCAGAGAACACTCAAGAATGTGATGAGGCATTTTACACTGGTATCCTACTCAGTCATTCTGCACCTTACTTTTAAAAACAAAGTTTCTGTCTAAATTCTGAGTCTATATTTGCCTAGATCATCTAGGAATCAGAGGCACCCACCAATGTCTACCTATGTAGCTCTAAATTTATAACTGTATGCCACCATATCTACTGTTTCACATGGATTCTGAAATGAAATTCAGGTCCTCATATTTGTATGGCAAGTATTTTATTTACTGAACCATCCAGTTCAAGGCTCTTTTCTAGTAGCACAGGGCAAAGCATGATGGATTTAAGATAATGGCTTATGTAGTCAAGAAAAATGAACCTGTTACTCTTTGTTGAGTTTCTCCTATATATTACATAAATTAAAATAATCTCATAAGCATAAAACACAATAATTTAGGAGCACTTTAACAAAAGTGCTCCTGTACTTTGATTTTGCTATCTTTTGTCATTAATTTGGTGAAGAGTTCTGTGATTCATTACAGGCTGTCTTTAAAATATTGAAGCATTTACTTTAATCTTCTTGATGCTTGGATAACAGACCTGATCCATCACATCAAATAGACATTTATTTCATAATTAGTTATATCTCTCTGCAAATAATGCCTAAAGCTTTTGAATTTAGATTTTTATTATTTCCTTCTCATTATCTATTAAGCCACATCACCTTCCCTCAAAAGGATGAATAAAGGGTTGTAATTAAAATGAAAGTAAGTTATTAAAAATGAAATTCACATAAATTTCACCTCTATTTGCAGTACCTTCAAAACTCATTTTGAAGAGACATAAACTCGTACTCTGGATTCTCATTTATATATCTTCTTGTCGGAAACAGGTTTTAGGAACATGGGTTAATTCTCCAATTAAGAACTCCTTTCCCCACCTAGTCTCTAAAGATCACACGTCCATTTTAGACTGAGCTGTGGAGAAACAGCACTTCTCCAAGGGTGAACCTCCATTGTAAAACTGGGGTTTCACACTGGTGTCCTACTCTGTCATTCTGCGCCTTACTTTTAAAAGCATAGTTTCTGTCTAAACTTGGAGTCTGTGTTTGTCTAGACCATCTAGTAACCAGCAGTGACCCTCTTCTAGATAGAACTCTTTTATCTCTAATTTTTTGTAGATGAAAGAGCACTTATATTGTAGATATCTACTGTGGTATCTGCTTGATACACTTTCAATTGTATTTCCAGAAGTATGGGTGAATAAACTCCTAAATGTGTTAGACATAGGCCAGTAAGACAGCTCAACAGGTAAAGGTACTAGTTCCTAAACTAGATAATCTGTTACTTTATCCTCAGGACTTACATAGTGGAAGGATAAAACTGACTGTTGAAACTATTCCCCTGATCTACACGTCCATGCTCTGATGTGCACTCAAACACAGAAAAGTGAGCACATACACAGATGCACACATGTGAGAGGCATGATTTTGATATTTAATTTTTTCTCTCATAATCTTTGATAGTCATATATCATTTCCAAGTTTCATTTTTATTCTATATAGAAAGGAATAAATAAAAGTGTTTAACAATAATTATTCACTACATATTAATTACAAATATACAAATATAGTTGTAAAATATATTTAAACTTAAGTTTTATGATTTCTTGTTCTATCACAAATTTGGAACTGGGTTATATGACTCTGAAAAGCTTGATTAACTTAAAAGAATATACAGATGAACATGAAAATTCTCACTTTAGAAATACTTCAAATTTCTATTAAAATTGTGAGTATACAAACACACATGCAAATACATACACACATACATAGATACATGTACACAATCATGTGTGCGTGCACAAAGGCTTGCCTATGAGTAAGTTAGAAGTCAATGCCAAGTATCTATCTTCCCCTAAGTTACTCATCATATATATATAACTTTTTAAGACAGAGTATTTTATTAAACCTCAACTTCATTGTTTGACTAGATAATATGGTCACTAAGCTTTAGGGACCTGACTTTATTCCCCTCTCCAATGCTGAAATTATAGGCATGTGTACTTATGCCCTTTATTTTAGCATGGATGTTGAGATCTGAATTTAGGTTGTCATAATATATAGTAAGCATTTTACTGATTTGACTATCTCCCTAGCCTCCTGTATTAAATACTAACACTGTATTGTACAAAAATTACTTCGGCTACAACAGGGTGACTTCTAGGAAAGATCATTATCTTTGCCTTGTTCTGGTATTCTGCAAATATTTGTATAGTTCCACTAACTGTCCACAAAATCTTTGAGGCCTAGAAATGAGAAATATGTATGTGGTCACTATTGTGTAGAAAATTATTTGTCTCTAGTAGAGACCACTAAGGACAGTACCAAAACATGATCCCAGCATACCATGAGTAAGTAGCTATTCTTACAACTCAAATTAAAACAACTGAACTATACCTTTAATTATTTTCAAAACCTACTTTTAATGATGGTTCTTAATATCTTTAGTTTCCATGTGGGTCTTTCAATTGATGTTACAGATACAAGTTCAGTGTTTAGGTTCAGATAAGATGGCCGGTAAGTGTAAGACAGTTCTCACGCTCGGGTCGCCCGGATGCAGGGCCGGCCCATGAGCCCGCGCACAGATGTCAGGGCAGTTCCGGGAGTCGCGACCTCAGCGGCAGCACTCTCTGATATAGGCGGCTACAGAGTCCCGAGAGCTGAGACTCTGAGATGCTGCGCCAGATGAGATGTTGTGGCTCGAACAAAAGCGGGAGGAGAACATCCAGCCGGTTGAGACGCTCTGAAAACCTCGGCTCTCAGGAGAAAGTGTCCTGTAGCTCGCTAGCTCTCTCCCACTCCTGCCCTTCCCTTCCGTGTGGGTTTTGGCTTACGTAATAAATCCAAGATTTCACGACACATGTAGAGTTGAACATGTCCAGATTTATTGTCACAGTGACGGTGGGTTTAGATGATAAAAGGCTCTCCCGAAACATGCCAGAAGGTGTTCGTTTTTATATTGGAAGCGGGCAGGGCTTCAGATAATACATAAATTTTAAGGCAGAGACTTGTTAGCCTCGTGACCTAGTGAGGGCTCTATGTTAGGTCTCTGGGTTTTGGGGGCGTGGCCAAATTACAGTCCCACACATAAATGGAAAATTTCTTGGACCAATAGCATACTTGCTTGATCAAGGGACCTGGGGACAATTGGTGTTGCAAATTTCTAACTTGGCAATTAGGCTATGAATATGTGTAATATTTATTTGTAGTTTCTGAGGAATGAATATATGCGGCTAGAAAGGGTGTCCAGGCATGAGGTTGAATTAAAATCACATTAAAATTGCTACCCATGTGTTGAGAGCAGGTCGCAGCAAGGTTTATCCTTGCAGGGAGAAAAGCAATAGATTCTTCTCTACTCAGCGATTGTATACTGGATTGACTCTGAGATTATCAGCTTCATGAGAGGGAAGAGAGTATGCCAGAGATGGAGGGTTTGACATTCAATTGCTCTTTAATGATACACAGCAAACAATATATTATCACCAATACTAAGGCTATTGCCACAATGAGATATTGCTACATTTCCTATGCATTGCTTCTATCAATATTGGCACAATGAACACCAATAGTAAATTGCTAATTACAAAAGAAATAAGCATAGCAATAAGTACACCATTCATTCATGGGTTATACGACCTGAGTCCTTATGATGGTTTCAGTTACAGGCCCTGAGTCCAGGAAGGTGGTTGGTCTACGACCTCCAGCTAATTGAATTGCTAATTTGACCTCGTTGGGGGCTTGAACACAAAGATGGATGTCTCTTTATGGTTATCTCTTTAATCTCTAAAGAGATGGTTATCTCTTTAATGATCGGGTGTTGAGGAGGCTTGTTGGAGGTCACATTAGGCAGTCATGGCTACCAGTGTGTGATGATGTGACCTGGTCAGGCTCCTCTTTTTTGTTTGATTTGGTGTCACTGCTGGCGTGTGTGGCAGAGATTCTGGTTATTGCTGGGCTCTGACTACATTACAGCTGGTTATCACACTTATTCAAAACAACTTGTTTTTTTTTTTTTTTTTGCACAAATATAAGGTTTCAAAACAACTTCTGGTTATCACAGCACTTCAAAACAACTTCACTTCAAAACTTGTTTTCTTTCCTACTCCAAAATGGAGTCGGTACTGTTAAGGGCCTGCTCCTTATACCATGACAGTCAAGTGTTTTGCAGTTAATCATTATAAAATATCAATATATCATGAATACTTGCTTTATAACTACCTCGCAGTTCTCCATCTCCTTTGATTTCACAAATATAAGGTCTTCTCCTTTGATACATCATCCACACTTAACAAGCCCCACAAACTCTATCTATGTCTAAGTCAAGTTTAAATTGCTTAATACAGAAAATAATTTAAAATTTTCTTTGTTCTTCATAAGCTAAGAACTTGCTTCATACATTCCAAATATGTATAAGACCAAGCAAGATGGTTTGACTCCAAGTCATCTAAGACTGTTTCATCCTCCTGATATAGTGCTGAGCTCAGTTCACTTTCTCTACAGTAATAAACCTCTTAGTGATCAAATCCATGTCATCATGCTTGCTGGCAATTATCTTTATTGCTTGAGACTTCAACTATAATTATATTCTTATTACCATCTCAGCATCCTTAATACTGGGATAATCTATACTTTTGATCTTTGTTGTCCCTTAACATATTTCCTTTAACATAAATCAGATGGAATGATTTTGAAAATGTAAATAATCCTGTGGGAAATATTCCTAGAATCTTTTACTCATCACTTACTGCTTGACAAATTTCTTTCCAATTCTTCTCTTAAAACCTTAGTTTTCACAGTGCAGTTTAAATAGGAAATAACCTCATAGGCTCATGTGTTTGGAAACTCATCTTCAGTTCATGGACTTGTTTAGAAATGTTTTAGATCCTTCAAGAGGTGTACTGTTCCTCATGGAAGTGGATCTGATTGGGTGTGGTTTTAGATTGTATACCTATTGCTTACATTTTCACTCTTTCATTCCTAAGTACTGAGGCATTGTGACCAGAAATCAACTGATCCTTTCATCATGCATTCTCAGCAGGAGAGATATTCCCCTGAACTATGAAGTGAAGAATGTTTTGTATTGGGTGTTTTGTCACAGCATCAAGAATAACTAATAAATTCCACTCACCCCTAATTATAGCATGGTTGAATATAATATAATACAATATAATTGTCTTTTCTGGTAATTTGAATGAATATTTACTTTTATAAGGCAGGGATTTATATAGTTCAGGAAATCACTGTGTATTCTAGCATGACAGATTTTCTGTTCCTCTTACCTCTATATCATGAGAGATGGGATCTCAGGTGTTTGCAACTACGTCTGTTTTAGGCAATGTTGGGACTCAATGGCTAGTGACTTATATGACATGTCAATCCCTGAATAAAATTTTAAATTGTTAAGATTGGAACTTTAAAATTGAATCGGTGGAGTTTGCAGCTCATGTTTTAAGAGGATTTGTTCCTACAGAAGTCTGAATTTGTTTTTCTATAACCAAATTTCAGTTCAAAACTAACTGCGACTCAAATTTCAGGATATCCATCACCCTCTTCTGACTTCCCTAGGTACCATACATCATATATTGTCCAGATATACAAAGAAAGAAAGCACTTACAATCATAAAATAAACTGACCTAAATTATTCTTAAACAAAAGAATATGTTTTACACCACTCAGATTTATGTTTTTCTTATATTGTTTGATTATCTGGATATGAACAGCATCTCTTCGTTAAAAGTGGAAATGAACCTGTGTTTATTTCCATCAATGCCAAGATAGTACTCATAAAAAAGGTACATCTTAAGTCATCTAGCAGAAAAGGTGTCAGCATATGTGTGGTATACTTCTCCAATAATACACTAGGAGTTCAAGTAAACTCAAAATTTTGGACAAAGTCATTATTCTGTGTCTGTACAAGACACAATTTCCCCAACAGTCCATATGCCTCACTGCCCAATTCTAACAATATAGCCAATAAATTGATTATTTCTAAATTCATCACAAACAGTCTTCCTATGTGTTGGATAGTAATTATTTTTAGTTTTGACAAGCAGCATTTTTTACATTTCAAAGCAGACATGGTATGACATTGGACTGTACAAATGTTTCCAGCATTGCTTTGGTTAAATTTACACTTTCTCTTAGGACTGACTACCTGTGTTGGCTTTCACTTCTCAGAAATTGTTTGTTTTTGTTGAACAACCCCCAACAATTCCAACAAGCACATAATATGGATCTGAATTCCTGATCTTTTCACAGAGATTCTGTGGATATATACCAAATAATTTTTTTTTGTTTTAGATTTGGAAAAAAAAAAAAAAACTCCTCTAACCCCACATCCAATAGAGGGCTAAAATCCAAAATATATAAAGAACTCAAGACAACAGCCACTAAAACACCAAACAACCCAATCAAAGAATGGAGTATAGAATTAAACTTACAATTCACAACAGAAGAATCTCAAAAGACTGAGAAATACCTAAAGAAATGTTCAAAGCCCTTACTGATCAGAGAAATGCAAATGACATATCACCCTGAGATTCCACCTTAAAAGCAGATGGTGGATTAGGAGGGGAATAAGTTCTGGAGTTTAAAATAAATAAATTAAAAAAAGATAAGATTTTTCCTATGTCAAAATATTTGTTCTTAAAAGGAAATATACAAGCTTGAGATATGTCTCAGTTTGTAAAAATACTTGCAAACATGAGGACATGAGTTAAAATCTCCAATATGCACCCCATCACAAAAATGCACATACACACAAACACACACACACTCACACACTCACACACACACAAACACACACTCTCATACAGAGACAATTATAAACAAGAAACTATATTAGATTGAGATTTTTCCTATTAGGTATGAAATACATACATGTATAATGATCTACTTTAAATAATGGGATGCAAAAATTATTTTAATAAAAGAAGATAGTTTTATAAACTACTTATATGAAAGTAAAAACATTTGATATTACAAGTTAATAGTCAGTGGGAAATCAAGTATGTAAATATTTTTAAATCATAAGGAGTTGTACTGCATCCTTGGATTTTGCAATGAAATTACTTGGACAGTTTCTTTACAATAAAATGAATCATGAGACAATATAGGAATACATTTTCTTATAGGACAAATATTTACAAAACAAGTTTACATATGAGATTAAAATAAATATATATATAAAGGAAAATACTGAATGTGTGCTTCATTTTACGACAATAGTCTTAACGTTTCTTTTTCCCATCAAGTATAAGCCATGCAAACAACACTTATGGCAAATGAGGAAATGATATTTAAACTCCAGACAATTCCATCTCAGCTGGAAATGTTCCACTTAATCTACATGGTCACTTACAGTTTCCTGAGAGATAACTACCTTACTTGCAACTTTGGTTGTACTTCTTATTAATATTATGGATTCAACAGTGTGCGGGGCGCACGTGTAGTGGTCTCGCCGGCAAAAAACATACACACACGCGCGCACACACACACATCACACACACGCCAGAATCCTTCCGTATGAACACGTTTATTTCCCCAAAACCAAGATGGTGGAAGAAGACGAGAAGGCGTGGGAAAGCACTGCCTATATACCCCAGAGCGGGGTATTCACCCCCTGATTGGCTGCTTACTCGTAGCGCGCCAAACGCCGTGGGATGGGCTTAGCTTTGGCGGGCTAACCATGGCACATGTGCAGTTTACTTGGTACTAGGAAGAATTACGGGCGACAGCGCCACCTAGCGATGGCGGACTTTGTCAGCTCTCGTGGCGGCTCCCAACACAACAGACTTCTGAAACCTGCTGATCTGAGAGAAAAGCCTCTTCAAATGATTATTAGCCTATTTTTACTGGACACCAATGAGGTAGACTTTTCACACCATGAATTTTCCAAAAGGGGACATGTGTTTTATAATTTACAGAGTTTTGCCAGCTTCAATTCTTTTTTACTGGGGTAAATGAAATGATTTCTAAGACAAAAGCCTCTTTCACAACACATTTTTCATCTCTCCCTTTATATTTAGTATTCTCATTTTATCCTGCTAGCATATTATTTTGAAATGTTTAATTTTTTAAAGATATGTCACACTATGGAAGGAAGGGCTTGTTTATTTTAATAGAGATATAGTATTCTCATTCTCGTAATTTACTCAAACTTATTCTTTATTGTGAATCTGTAGCTCACACATGGGAATGGATTCTGTTGGGCTGAGTTGTGGGTCCCAAGTGTCTGCCACCTCAGGTGGCTGGAACTGTGGCTCAGGGGGGCAAAAACTCAGGAATTTGACCATGCACTCTTCCTGGCAGATGCCAAGCTCAGGCTCGGGGAAGCCCCTGGCCTCCACTCTGGCATGGGATGATCACAATTTACGACCCTGCGTGGGTTGGAGCTCTTGGATTGGGGGTGTCTATGCCAACTGGTATCAAGACCTAGGGCTCCTAGGTGCCACTGGTAGACCTCAGAAGGACTGAGATGAGGGATGAACATATGGGCCGGAATGGCCTATAGCAGAAAGGGGTGAAGGGGAGAACCTCCTACAGCAGCTAACTGGGGTAATGAGACTCTTGGTCATGGTGACTCTCTTGGCTGGGTCATGGCTGGCTCAGCTAGTTTGCTTGAGTTGAATGGGCTCCATGGCTTTAAGTAGAGAATCCTCCTTCTGGAGATTAGGTGGTGGCTCCTTGGTTAAAGCCCTTCTCTACGATTCTCCACAGTGGGCCCCAAAGGCAAGAGGAAGTCCATGGTTTTAAAAGATTTATTGTCATGGTGGAAAGTAGATGAAGCTGTACCCTGTGTCCTCAAGGCAGGCCTGAGTTTAAATACATTTTGTAAGTAGGAGGTGTGTCTGGGAAGGAAAGTTTAATTGTCTATTCCCTCTGGCCTTTGAGTAACTCATGAACATGGAGATCTCTTCATGCTCTGTGGCCTGTAGTCATGCCCTCTACCTGTGCTTTGTGAATGAAGGCCAAAAACCTTTCATTCAAAGGGGCTGTGGATGGCTGAAGCTAAGTGAGAGAAACCTGGAGGCCCAGGAGTACCACCAACTCCTACCATCCTTTTAGGGTCACCAGGGTTAGAAGTAGACTCAACTGGGTACTGTACTGCCTCTCCCAGCCTACCTTTCCACACTATATCATCACCATCATCGTCATCCATCATCATTTTCTTCTCCTTCTCCTTCATCTTCTCCTTCTCCTTCTCCTTCATCTTCTCCTCCTCCTTCTCCTTCTCCTTCTCCTTCTCCTTCTCCTTCTCCTTCTCCTTCTTCTTCAATGCCATCATCAGTAGTATAGTTATATAAGTTTTACTGTATAGCCAGGCTGGTCTGAACTCAAAGAGATCCATCTGACTTTGCTTCTGATTCCTGGGAATAAAATGTTGCTCCACGAAGCCTGAATCCTACAACATGTTCTCATGAGAGGGACTATTGCGTACCCCAGTTGCCACAAATCTCTGCTTTCTTCAAAACAGGAAATTTATTCTTGCTACATTTTTCAACCAGGGTGTTAGTTTCATGAAAAAAGACAGGTATTCCCTATAACTAAATAACCTGTAAGAAACATTCACATTTGCTTAATTTCTCTTAAATTTTCAAGCCTTCTTATAGGACTCATTGAATAAATAGTTTTCAAATTCTAGAACTGTAGACTCATTATTAAAATTGGTTAATCTTTAACAAATTTCATCGCATGTAAAGAGCAGTATGCAGATTTGCTCACTTAAAGAAGACACCTGTCCTTGAAGTACCCGCAAAGAAAGCCCTTTCATTGTTTATAGATGTGCCCTCTTTAAATCTTTGCCCCAGGAGGTGGGTGCAAGGGGATCAGAACTTCAAGACTGTATTCAAATAAATGTTGAGTTTATCACCAACCAGAGCTACATTGAACAATTTACCTAAAAGCAAACCATCCCCCAAATAAGCAGATGAACAAACACAAAACCTAAAACAAAGTATACAAGGAATATTCAGTACAATTATATTTTTTCCTCCACTCTGAGTAATCATATGTGCAAATCAAGACTGAAATTCTTTATCATGAATATGCTCTTTTCCCAGGATTATTAACTTTAGCTGACTTTTAGAAATAAAACCATGGGAGGTATTAATGAATAAAACTCTCCAACATTAAACATGCAAGTTAAAAGGTGAGTCTCAGAAATAAACCTCAAAGCCTCAGAAAATCCCAAAACAACAATTCACAAGGCTCTGTGTTATATAAACCATCACATCTGATGAAGATAAAGGAATCTCTACAATCCAACATGTCAGTTATTGGTATTGAAGAGAAACTCCAGGGGTGTAGCTTTTGTGACTTTTCTTCCATGCCAGGATGGACACTTTAAGGATGCAGCCAACTTTGAGTTGGTAGTTAAATATGTTAGACTTCTTTTTGATGATTTCTTCTGTCTTTGAAGGTGAGTATACAATTTTTTTCATAGCTCTAGGGGAAAAAAGAAGGAAGACAATAGGGTACATTAAATACTTTAGAAGAAACAAAAGTAATGATATCATGACAATTAAAAGAGCCTTAACACAGGTGCTAACACCTGTTTGAAACCCAGGTCCTGCCCCAAATTTATCTATTGCTAACAAAACATTATAAAGAACTTCAGCTAACTTCCAAATATGTCTCTGATAATGTCCGGAACCAGACTTCCAAATGAAGATTGTTATTTCCAATATTGGATTGATTTCTAGATCAGTCCATGAATGAGTATGAATAATTTGTCACATTTAAGAACAAGACAAGAGTCTTTCATTCTCTGTTCCAAAAGGTCTAAAATCTTGAGGCAAGGCAGCTTGTCCCATAAGTGGTATAGGTAAGCAATGATGGGTCAAGAACTTATGGCCAATACAGCTTCCCAGTCACCATTGTCAGGGCTCTCAAAAGCTCACAAGTCAGCTTCATTCTTTGTCCTGGCATCATCATGTCTCAGTTGTCACTCTGATAGTCACCATGTTCCTTCAGCATCCTGTAGAAAAAGCAAAAACATGCCCTCTTCCACATATTAAACACCTGAATGAGATCATGCTTTATGCCAGTAAGTGGATCTTTCCCTTTGCCTATGCATAGGTATGCCTACTTGTAGAGTGCCATAGACAAGCAGCAAAAAGATGCTTGCCATCCAAATTTTTAAAAAAATTAAAATAAAAAGAAAACTATTTAAATAAATTTTTGATGTATGGAGATATATCTCCCCCTTTTTTACTTTATGAAAATATTATGTTAAATTTCCATGGGCTCCTTCCACAATCTCTTGTCCTTGACAATTATAATGAATCCCAGTAATATGAGTAATGTTAAATTGCTGCTAAAAAGTCTCAAATATTCGACTGCAATAGTACACCTTCCAATTGTGTTAGTGCGGTGAAATATGGCATGTCAGTTACTGAGGTCTATCAACAAGCTTTTGTTTTATTGCCCTGAGTAACATAGAACTCAGGTATTTTTGGTATTCTAAAAATAGCTTGCAAGTACTGGAGGAAGTGAGTCAGGTGTTAAACAGAAGCAAAAAGGTAGTGGGCTGGATTATTGCTGTTAAAACAGTTTTAGTCACATGAATTGCTAGCACCACCAGTGCTGCAATTGCTTTAACACAAGAAGTTAAGACAGTTACTTTTGCTAATCATTTAGCAAAAAAATGCTAGTAATGTCTTGAATATGCAAGAGGATTTAGAAAGACATTTGGAAAAATGGACTGATGCTCTTTGTCCTATTCAAAATATTGGAAGGAGGTTCAGAGTTGAAGAGTAAGAAGTCATCTCGAGTGTATTGCTAAATACCTTTGGATTCATGTTAGTTCTAAATTTTAAAGTGGTAGTCATTATAATTAGGAAAAAGTTTAAAGACACTTGCAGTGTATTAGGCATAATTCTAAGATCTCTCTGCAGGTTTACACTTTGCATAGTGAGCATATGAATTTCAAGAACGCTGCTCTGCTGAGTGCTGATGTGGCAGTTACTGCTTATAATATTACCTTTGGCCTGAGGCCAGTATTTCAATATTGGTCAAGCTTCAAGGATGGAATATATAGCTTGATCATGCTAGCTCTTTTTATCCTGGGAATACTTTTATTCCTGACCATCACATTAAAGCTTGTCTTTAACCACATTAACATGTTGACTATCAAAGTACATGGTTTGAACCTGAAAATGAACTCCCAGACAGAGTTATTAAATTAATAGGCTGGCAAGCCAAGAACGGGTAAGATTCTGCACAGAGCCTTACCAACCTAAGACATTAATACTTTGCTTTTGATAATACATATTCCATGATGGGTAAAGAAGGCATACTTGTCAGAATGACCTAGGACAGTCTCAGTCTTGTTTATGAAATAAAAATGAGGGAGAGACAGGGAGCTTTTTGGGTTGCTAGGCAAGAATCTGACATGGGCCAAGGACAAGGAAATGGGCTGCTTGGCAGGAAGCTGACATTAGGCTAGAACAAAGAAGTAATTTCAGGCAGGAATATAAACTTTAGGCTATAAAAAAGAAGTAATTTCAAGTAGGAATCTAATTTTAGACTAGAACAAGTAAATAGGCTTCAGGTATTAAAATGACTTTGGGCTAGGCGAAGGAAGTTGGTTCAGATAATTTTATCATCCTGATAAGCCCTTAGAAACAGTGATCATGGGAGTGTTCAAGGAACTTTGATTATCGCCTTGCTTGTTCTTTGACTATTTATGTTTATTGCCTTGTTTGTTCCTTGACTATTTGTATCTATTGTATTGCTAGTTTCTCAACCTAGAACTTACCTTAATACTTGCAAGTAATTAAAATGGCATAAAAGCAAAAAGGAGGAGGGGTGATTGGATAGGGATTTTCCAGGGAATGGAAATGAGGAAAGGGGATATCTGAAGTATAAATAAGTAAAATATCAAAAAAATGATAGTTCTTCTGTTGTGTGTTCACTTTGTACCTACATTCAGGATTTCCTTATTCAGCACTGATTTTGAAAAGACTCTTTTCTAAAATGCTGAGGGCATCAGTGAAAAAACAGTGATACATTTTTTTTCTAATTTTGCATAATTTGTGCACTCTATTTAAAAGTGCACATGATGTATGTTTATGCATATGTTTGTGTCTTTGTGTCTACTTCTAATTTGTAATTGTATACACTTTACGTACTGCTCACTGTCCCCTCATAGTCACCTCTTCACACAATCCTTCCCTCATTTTCCCTTTCTCTTCTGAACAGGTGGATCCCTCCACTTCCTATTCCCTGACACTTTCACTTCAAGTCTCTGCAAGGCTATGTGATTCCCTTCCCACTGATAAGGCAACTCATCCAGGAGAACAGATCTCACATATAGGCAACATCTTTAATAATGACTGAAAACACATATCAGCTGCAGCAGTCAATCCTATGATGAAAGCTCTTTGGGCTTATATCTTAGAACTCACCCATCACAGTACATACAGTACAATGGCCCATCTCCAGAAAGGTCACTTGCATTCTTTTAGCTTGACCCAGATGGCTTGGGACATGTGCAAAATATCAATTGTCTCCTTAAAGAGATAGAAAAGATAAGATTTGGAAAGGTTTCTGTGTAGTAGCAAATAGGCAATGTACTACATAGAAACACTAATATTTAATATTTAACACATGCTCCAAAATTTGCCTTGATGAGGTATCTAGAATGGTTGTATTAGTATTGTAATACTAATTTCTTACAGTTCTCTCTGGTCAGACTTATTTATAGTTTCTCTTCATATCAGTTCAGGTAGCACAATGGTTTATGAGGATCAGGCCTTATCTGTGCACTCTTTAAATGTGCATGTGATGTATGTTTATGCATGTGTGTGTGTATGTGTGCATGTGTGTGTGCATGTGTGTGTGTCTGTGTCTGTGAAGGTGTGTCTGTGTGTGTGTGTATGAAAGAGAGAGGCAGAGAGAGAGAGAGACAGCACATGCAAAGATGTTATTGCTTGGAGGCAGAATAAAAGTCACCAAATGTTCTTTGATGTGAGCTCTTCCTGCCCCCAACATTGTTTCAGATGGGATCTCTTGCTCTATACTGCTCTTTTGAGTACGCTAGCTCTTCCAGGAGTTTCCACAGACATTTCTGTCTCCATCTCCCAATTCACACAAGACTTGCATGGATTAAAAATGTGCCAGGCTTACATGGACTATGGTGATATGAACTCTACTTTTTTGCTTGTGTTTCTAGAATTTTACCCCTGAGACATCTTGATAACCTTTTTTTTTTCTTTTTCTGTCATGTATTATTATTTATTCTGTGAAGAAATGCATATCTGTTTGGTTACTTTTTGCTGCATTCAAAATATAAACTCCTAATTATAATTGCTGTGGGCCAGACCAGGCTGTTCTTTCTGGTACTCTCTTGAAGGTAGCCAAGGGGGAAAAGGAATGGGGACCAAGACTTGATATTTTGAGATATTTAGGAATTCCTTTAATGTATTAAAGGTTTACCTGTCTTAAGCCTAAGTCGTTTTGCTGTACTTTGAGGCCAGAAAACTTCAGTCTGGCATTTAACAATTTATAATAAAAGAGCAGGGGGTTATGTAAATTAGCCTTTGCTTTATCTCCATAGGATCTTCACAGCTCTAACTTTCAGCCTGCGAGGTGAAGTCACAATAAAATTAAGGGATATTTTGAAAAGTGATTTTAGCTTTTATTTCTAAGTTATTCTAGGTTTCTATTTATGTCCAAAAAGTTCTCCTTCAAAAATTTCTAAGAAAGTTCTCTTCCTTAAAATGTTCACTCTGCACTCTACTTTGCCTAATCTTGCTTTCTCCTTCTGCTCTTATGTAACAATAATTCCCTTGCTCTCAATCCCATGCAATGTAATATTTTATAGTCTTTTGTACTTTTCTAAGAGAACAGATCACTTGTTTTTTTCCAAGCATTCTTTTTCTACAAAATTTCACTAAAAGCTCAAATATAAATTAAAGACACAAATAGAATATGAAGTTTACAACAGAGATGTTTACATGTGTATTCACTAAGAGTACACATAAATTGTTTGTCTCTATCCCTAAGGATTGACAGAGTGTTAAAGGCCTTAACTACATTATCATTAACTTTTGAATGAATAAACCCAGTCAATATTTTCTGTTCTGTCTTTGTACCTATTGTTAATCATTAATGTTCTTTTTATGACATTCAGTTAATTGTTTTACAAACTTTTGAAATGTACTTGAAGTTGTATATGACTACTTTCTCAGAAGAAATTAACTTACAACACTTGAAGACTTTCAGAGTTTTCATTGAAGTTTTAACACTAGAACAAACTTAATATCAGTCCTATTATAAATGATCTTAATAATTATTACTCTAATCTTAAGAATTCTTATAGGATCATCATTAAGGGTTAGAAAATTATCTATTTGTCTATATAGCATTGAAAGGCCCCCAGATAGAGGAGACCCCCACTCAAACCACAGGAGATTTATGGCCACCCAATGACTCACTTGACACCAATCTTGTTGCAACCAGCTTGAGGTTTAATGATTCCAGTATACTGGGGTTCTCTCACATGCAAGCAAGAAGAGAGAACCATGAGTTGGAGCTAAGAATAGCTTTTATACATTCTAGGGGGTAGATCAGTGAAACAGTGTCTAAGCACAATATGATTGGCAGAACAGTGATTTTAAACTGATTGGTCTTTGGGGAATGAGGTGGCAAGGACCTCCTTATCTGTCTACATGCTCTGGGCCTTCTTCTCCTACAAGTGGGTCTGAGGGATGTTAATAAGCCTCTTCCTTCCTCCTCTGAATGTTAATCCAGCAAGTGTCGAAAGTGCCCCACCCAGGATGTGTCCTGGGACAGTGGAGTTCTTTTAATCTTAAATTCAAACCAAAACCCAGAAGTCTTACAGCATCAGTTTAAAACAGTACATCTTCACTGATCAGTAGAAATCTGCTCAAAAGTGTAGATTAATTACTAGTGATTGGATAGGAAAAGCATATTAATACCTGGTCTTCAAATTTAATCTCCTCCATTTTGCCTAAAAGATCGAATCCATCATAGTTTTACAGTCCATGGAAAATCCATCTAAGGAAGATGACCTGCTAGTTTTTAGTGTCTCCTAGATGGCTCCTGGCACTTAAAGTTTCTAAAGTCGTTATAGTGTTAGCAGTATGACTCATAGGTCACTCATTGAAATTTTTTGTTTACTGTAGAACACTATTTGGACAATATTTGTTATCTAAGATGCTGAATACTTTAAAAATTGTATTGTATTTGAATATTTATTTAGAAAAAATATTACTCAACAGTTGCTTAGTGTTATTCTTCAAAGGAAGTAATGTAAGGAGGCAAACATTACAGAAAAAGATCAGGACCCCCATCTGAATTAAAGTTAGTAAATTCACAGGCCTGAGTTAAAGAAAGAGCTAGAAGGCAAGTCAGCTAGGTCATTCCAGGGACTGACTTACTACAAAGAATAACTACAAATACAGGTTGGTCAAAGTTCTCCAGCAAATGACTGACCACAATGGGCTAGGTTAAGGTCACATTCCTGAGAAAAATGTGTGCAGGATGTTTCCCACTCCCCACCCCAGTTTATGACGTATGCAAGATGTTTCCCACTCCCCACTTTGGTTTATGGCTAACTGAATAATAGGTTGAAAACTTTTCACTATTTACTACTGTTTCACTTTTTGATTTCCCCCTTCACCCCCCTGGTTTTTGGTTTTCTCCTTTAAATACCCCTTTCTCCCAAGCCTCTTGGCTGACACTCCTCTGCTCTTGCATGGGATATGAGTTTCGACCCAACGCGCTGACTTTTATTAATTAAACCTCTTGCTATTGCAACAAGTTTGGTCTCTCTCGTGGTCATTGGGGAGTCACATCTTCTCGAGACTTGAGTGAGGGTCTTTCCTTTCTGGGGGTCTTACAGTAACATTATATTTTTTCCTGTACTTAAAATTCAAGAAGCAAAATTCTGTTTGTCATAATACAAACTAATCATCTAAAATAATCATTGTCCCCAACATATCACTTGAGGACATGCTGTGACTCTAATTCCCACAGTATATGCCAATTAAAACACTAAGTATGCCAAACAAAGAAATCATGTTGAGATATTCATGAAAAAAAAGTAAAGCATGTAAAAATAAGAGGTGATTTCTCAATGAAAATTCTGAAAGGCAAAAGAATCTGGAGAAATGGACTCCAGTCCTAAATGATAAGGGCTACCTCAGACTAATGTACAGAGCAAAGATATATGACAAGGATGAAGTAGAAATAAGTGCTTTGAATGTTATAAACAGCCAAGAAAAAATTATGTCTAATGCAGTAACCTAAAGGAAATATAAAGTACAATGTTACTTTTGCTAAAGATAGAAATGAGTTTATACAAGAAACTGTAGGAAAAATGAATTATGTTGTACTTTGTGTTTTACTAATTAGAAAGCTGTTTTATTTCATTAGTCCTTTTTCCATTAGTCCATTAGTCCATTTCATAAATTTATGCTCTGATTTTATTATGCATTGCCATCTGCTGTTTTATATTTCACGTTTTCATATTTCATTAAAATCTTGAGGTCCATCACAGAGTGATTTGAAATTTCATTTTCTAATTTAAATATTTACACTTACAACTTTTTAATAACAATTCACGATAGTTGCAGAATCTGAGCCTCTTTCAATATTAAAAGAACATAAAATCTAACTCACACAGAGGCTCAGGAACAATTTTTATTAGAGTTAAAAGAAAAAGAATCTCAAGCTTCTCGCTAAAGAAGAAGGAAGAGAGAAGTAAAAGAGCTGTGTTGTTCTGACCACCATGCTAGTCAGACACATGAGAGAGAAGCCATATGGTAGGAGCAGGAGGCTTTACAGAAAGAATTAGGAAGGCAGAAATGTTGGGGAAGATCAATATGTCAGGGAAACATGCTTAGAGCTGAGACAAAAAGAAAAGTAAAAGTTATGCTGTTCTGAGAAAGGTCAGGAAAGTGCTTTACCTTTTAAATTTGAAACCTTAGAAGGTTGTTATATTTTCTTGAGGGCATCTTCCTTTATTCCACTCAAGATCAGGAGTTTTTGGTTTGTTTGTTCGTTTGTTCATTTGTTGTTTTCCTAATGGCACCAATCCTAGCTTTTTTGGGAGAAGCTTGGACAAAAACATTAACTTTACCATAATTGTTTTATCCTTCATATGGTTAATTTTAAGTTACTTTTTCATTGTTGAACTGTATAGCAGTAATTAACAAAACCACAGAGTTACAGAAGATAATAGGTCAAACCTAGGGAAAGATAAGAACATCCAAATTGAATAACATTGAAAGGTATGCCTTAGAGAGAGACCTAACTATGAAATATTGTAAGGAGCAGGCCCTTAAACAGGACTGATTCCATTTTGTAATAGGAAACTTGTAAAGACATGTCTGGTACTTGTAAAGACAAGCCTGGAAGTAAAAGTTGTGCTGTGTTAACCAGCTGTGATGAGATCAGAGCCCAGCAATAACCAGACATGAGTGGTTATCAGCCATGCACAATAGCAGGGATGTTAAGCCAATGTGATCCTCCAGACAAAGCCTCCTCAGCACCTGGTCATCAAAGAGTTAACCATGGAGAGACCAATGCCTCCAGATTTTTTGTGACCAAGCACCCTACTAGGACAAATTAGCAATTCAACTATCTGGAAGCTGCAGCCTAACCCCCCCCCCCCAATCTAAAGCACTCAGGTCAAATAATCCATGAATGAATGATGTGTTTATTGCTATGCTTATTTCTTTGTTAATTAGCAATTTATTATTTGTGTTCATTGTGCATATTGTTAGAGGCAATACATAGGAAATGTGGCAATATCCTGTTGTAGCAATAGCCTTAGCATTTCTGATAATATATTGCTTGCTGTGCATTATTAAAGAATAACTTAATTCCAAAGCCTCTGTCTCTTGGTGTACTCGCTCTTCCCTCTGATGAGCTGATTGATGGTCTCACAGTCAAATCCAGTATGAGATCCCTGAGTGGAGCAGGACTTGTTGCCTCTTCCTTCGGGGGATTCTAACACCTTATCAATAGCCTGCCCATGACAGATAAGAGTCCCTGCTTTCGACAAATATGATTCTCAAGATACCAAGTATGTAAATCAGAGAAACAATACTAATAGCCATAATCCAACTCACCTAGATAGAATGACATTATAATGACAGGTCCTTACCTCAGCCCTAAAATCCTGGAAAACAGGAAACAGCATGTTTAAAACCCACGGAATACATAGCTGCCAGTCAAGACTGCTAGATTGAAAAAAAAAATCTTTTCTAAATTGATTATTTATTTTGAGAAAACATAAACTAAAGTAATTCATGACAACCAAGAGAGAGTGAAAGAAACTACTTTGCAGAGAATGAAAAAAGAAATTTCAGTCCTGAAAGGAAAGGAACGAATAAGTTTATTGAAATGGGTAGCCTACTACAAGATCTAGGAAGAAATCTGTTATTCCAAATACAGTAAACTACTAATATTAGTTACAGAGGGACTATATATTGAAGATCCAACCAACTATCCTAACTTACACTAAACCATAGTCAATTCATGTCAATAATAACCTTAACTGTAAATGGTTTCCATCCACTGTCTAATTGACCAATATAAACATAGGGTCACGGTTTTCATTTATCTCCAATAGTCATAGCTGACTAGCAAATACACATACAAGCAAAAAGTCTAAAGTTAGGTGTCAACTCACAGAACATCCCAATGGGAGCTTAAAGTGGGCTGAAGGAACAGTTGGGATGTATAAAAATAGATATTAAATCATATCTAGTTAAAGGAAATAAAAAAGACCACAGTATCCTAATAACTAGAGTAATTCAGCAGAAAGATTTATCAAACAGCACAAATATATGTATATATATGTATATATATATGTAGATGTAGATATGTAGATATGTATACATATTTTTTTTTCATGGTTTCCAATTTACAAAATGAACAGCAAATGGAATTTAAGATCAGTTAGTATACTTGTGAATTCATACACTTACTCTTTTATTCATATAAATCATCGAAGCAAAAAGTTAATGAATAACTTCTAAGAAAAAATACGTAACATTCATGAGCTTTTTTGCATATCAACAGAATTTTCTACGTAATGGGTACAGAATACATGTTCTGAAGACCTTCTTTATAAATGAACAGCTATAGAACATGATTAGTAATTGAAATAATTTCTTATATTTTATTAAATAGTAATATAATAAAAACTGAAATTAGCAGGAAGAGACACCACAGACATTCCACAAGGATATACATGCAGTTAAGGAATGCATGTAAATATGGTAGTTTAAAAAAATAAAAGCATTAACATATGACCCATCTAAATATTACTATATATAGTTCAAAAACTCTAATGTGTACCACATGCATAATTGTACATCCATTTTTGCTACATTTTTTACAATAACTAACATACAAAACCTTCCTAGATGTCTATTATCTATCAACAGATAAATACCTAATAAAAAATGTGCTATGTAAACACAATAGAGTTTTCTCTTCCAAGGTATTTGCTTTTTGTTTATAAATGGAAATTACATTAAGTGAAATAAGCCAGACTCAAAAAAACATAAAGCTTATATCTTCTTAATGTCTTTGTAAGTGAATAGATCATGAAACAATGCAAGTGACCATGGGAGGAAAAAAAAACCCTCAAGGGATGTTGGAGGATAGAAAAATAATGAGAAAATAATGGTACACTAATGACATTTATTCTCAATTTTCAAATTTGCCTGGTTTTCATTCTGACAATATTCTACTATTTTGGTGTTTTTCCTTTGTTTTGGACATTTACATTCCTTCTAGATATTTTTACTCTTCAAAATTGTCATTCCATTAATACACTCCTTTTATCAACTAAGTTGTATATCATAGAGTTTCTTCTTAGAAGCCAAAAGCCCTATTAAAATTGTATGTGTGCACACATGTGTGTATGTTTGTGTCTCTGTGTGTGGTATGTGGTATATTTTGCATGTGTTTATAGTATATGCACTTGAATGTGTATGTTTTTGCATCTATGTACGTGCATTCACTGGCTTGTGCAGAATGTCAGATGTCTCTCTCTATCCTTCTCTGTATTACTTTACTGAGGCAGGGTATCACACTGTACTGGAAATGAAACACTGTGACTACATTGGCTAGCTAGTATCATTCAGGATACACTACTCTCTACACCTTTTCTCTGATAATACAATCAAGTTAAGCATAAGTTTTTGCATTGATGCTGTGGACTCAAATCCAGACACTTAAGCATAGAGAGCAAACACATTTGCCAAGTGAAACAATTCTGCACATGTCCTCCAATTTCCTATATAATATTATTATCTATGTTATGAAGTACTTGGGGAAGTGCCTTACTCCATGTCATTAATAGATTATAATGTACGTGTCGGACAGTGGAAGGATCTCTTGATTCTTGGCTGGGCATGGGCCTTGAACCCCGACTCCCATGGAGAAACGGAAGGTATTTGGCCATGCCCCCAGAATCCAGCTCCTACACATGGTCTAGACCTCCATTTAACCTGTGCCTTGCAGTCACATTTGGCTGAGCAGCCCCTCCCAGAGAGGTTTCATCAGCATCCAAACACAGGTAGAGGGCATGACTACAAGTTTCAGTCTCAAGAGATTTCCATATTCATGAGTTACCTAAAGGCTATAGGGTGTAGCTAAATTAAGTGACCCTCCTCTTTTCTCCCCCCCTCCCATTGAAGTCAGGCCCTCCCTGGCTTAAACAGGGGTGAAAATCTAGACCATCTATCACACACCATGAACAATAAAACTCTCAGAATCTGTGGACTTTCATGTGTTATTGTGGCCTACCATTGTGGAAAGCCTTCAGTTCTTGGAACCCCCTTGGGCTTTCTCGTGTTATGGGGCCTGCCACTGTGCTAGCTACCCTGGGTTTACGCCATGGGACCCTGCATGTAAGTCATAAATTGGATTAAGTACACATTAAAAAAAAATGGGAAAGTTTTAATAATGTTGACTTATATAAAATATTTAAAACATCATTTTTAAAAATCAGAAATGGATACTGGCAAGAGTGCAGTTGACTTTTACAGGTCTATCTAGTATCTTCCTGTCTTTTCATTTGTATTCCTAAAAATAAAACGTTAAGCTTTTTAGTATTGCTTTTATGTGTACGGGTGTGAGGCCATCCTCTGGAGCATGTACAACCTACTAGTGACCATACTACCAAGAAAGAATTTTTTTCTTCTTCCTAGCAGTTAATAACTGTCAAGAGTATTTCAGTTACTATCATAAGAATGGGAGTACACAATTCTCTAGATGAAAGATGAGGATTTTAGACTGCATTCTGTACACATTTGACATCAAATTCTATTGGTGAGAGTTTATTTAGAGATGAAAACACTTGCAAAGTTAATAATAATTTAATGATAATTTTTAGTGATAACATTGAAATCATTGATTACTTTTTTTTACTGGATCAATAGTTTATTTGCCATGTCTTTGTTGACCTGAAAAATCTCCTGTTTACAAAATACTTGCTTAAAAATAATAAATGATTCTGGTCTAATAAAGTGTAATAAGTATACCTTCATGTATAGATATACATATTTTTACTTCGTGTGCTGATAGAAATTATATTTTTAACCTCTATAATATTAGTCTTGAATATTCTTAAGCTATTTTTTCATAAAATATGTATAATATCCAACTTTTGGAATTATTTCTAATGAATTTAAATTATTAGGAGTATAATGAGAAGAGTGATGGCACAAATTTATGTATCATTTACTAAGTAAGACAATTTTTATAAGTAGCACACAATCAATTATGAGTCAATTTTTCAATTTGTGTAATCATGGTCATTTTCTTCTCACACATCTGATTTAATTGTTTAATAGATTCTATTGAATTTCTAATTATATTACATATCTCATGATTCATTTATAAATACATGTTTAAATATTATATCAGCAATTTGTACTTTTGGAGGTGATTTCTTGCAATTATGTACAGTGAAATTTTTAATTCATAAACATAACATTAAATAAATATATTAACAATACACAGAGATATTTAGTATGAAAATTTTTAGAGCAGTTTATTTGCAAATAGAGTAACAATTTGTATATAACCAAACATGTCATTCTTTTTATTATCATACATACTTATAAAAATAAGTTTTGTAAGTTATAAATGATTAAAATTACATTTATTGCAAGACATCATAATTTAAGTTCCAATTTTAATCACTACATTTTAAAAAATATTTTGATAGTCTATCTATATGTTCCTGCTATACTAACTTCATAAAGTTATATCTAATTCCAAAAGTTTTAACTTCTTTCATAATTTTTTAAAGGAACAATTTGCTGGTTACATTTCCATGTTTGTGATTTAGCTATAATTTGTTACAAATTTTCATTGCTGAGTAGGAATCTTGTACAAGTGTACTACAACAAAATATCGACTTTACTGTTTAAAGGTGCACGGGGTATTTTCAGTGTGATACTAGAATAAGATTTTTGAATATAGTTACCATTTATTTTTATATTATCTAGATATGAAACTCATACTGAGAGGGCAATGAGAGGACATAGCCAGGGGATAAGCAACAGACTCCATGATATGGTCTAAACAAATAGTTTGAAAACTAGGCCCAAGTTTCTGTTCTCTAAAACTGGACAATTCCAAAACATGGCAAATTCCAGGAAAAAGCATCCCTGTGTGTCAAGCAATCAGGAACTGCCAGGAGCTGCCCAGTGATCTGGTCTGAGCCAAGCCTGAGCAGATATGGAGACAAAGTGAGGGACAGAAACTAAAAGATGGGCCATTTGAAGACCATTCCACCTGAGTATCCATCCCATGTGCAGTCACCAAAGGTAGATGCTGATGTGAAAGTCAGGAAGTGCATGCTGATAAGAGCCTGATATGGATGTCTCCTCAGAGGTCTTCCAGAGTCTGACATATTCAGAGGCAGATGCTCACAACTAGCCATTGAACTGATAATGGGGTTCTCAATGGAGGAGTTAGAGTGAAGACTGAAGGAGAGCTGAAAGGATTTGCAGCACCATGAGGAGAGCAAGAATACCAACCAACCACAGCTCCCAGGGTCTAAACCACCAGCCTGGGAGCACTTAGGGAGGGATCCAGGGCTTCAGCTGAATATGTAAGAGTGGAGGGCCCTGCTGGGCATAGGTGGAAGAAGAGAACCTTGACCTCATGAAGGCTGGACGCCCCAAGGGGTGGGAATTTTGAGTGTGGGGAGGTGGGAATGGGGGGGTAGATAGAGGTTACATCCACAGAGAAGAAGGAGGAGGGGTGAGGGGATAGGGGGTTCCTGGGTGGGTGGGGGATGGGGTAAGAAGACAACATATGAAATGTAAATGAAACATCCAATAAAAAAAAATAAAAAAAAAGAATGACAGGCATTTTATGAGTTACAGAAAGGAGTACAATGATCATTCATAAGTTACAATCACTTAATAATATCAGTGAGAAAAATAGAAAGGAACAAGTAAATGATCAAAGAAAATATTCACTCTAGGATGAACCTTGGATCCTCAGTCTTGTGATTTAGGGATGTGTGGACAAGTTTTTGGTGTGAACCATATAAAAGAAAAGTTATGTATAAAGAATAAACAATTCTATTATGTGTATAAGAACAAAGAAGAGATAATTAGACTCTCTAACTGATCAAGACTTCAAAAAAACAAAAAGATGTAGGTCAGATGACATATTTCTTAGTAATTATAAATTGTTAACCAAGCATAGAGAGAAACTTGATACAATAGAATTACCTTGCTTAAATATACTTAATTTATGAGAAAAGAATCACTGCTTTGGGGTTACAGTGGGTATGGAGAAAAAAAGAGAGATGAGAATTGTTTGGTTAGATATAAATTTAACAAAAGAAATATATAGTTAACAATCCTGTTGTAATTTTCCTTTGTGTAATGATTTAATCTATTACTAAAGAATATGTTTTCTGGTGAATTGTTTGAATTACATTTAATCTTTCTTTACAGTTCAGTCTTTAACCCTCTGGCGATTTGCCCTCCAACACTTCCTCATCCCATTCCTTCTCCCCCATTTCTAAGAGGATGTCTCCAGCCCCCAGCCTGCCTGGCTTCGAGACTCCCCAAGGCCTCAAGTCTTTGCTGGGTTAGTTGGATCTTCTCTCACTGACGCCAGACCTGGAAGTCCTCTAATGTATATGTGTGAAGGGAGCTCGGAGCAGCTAGTGTATGTTGCCTGGTTGGTAGCTCAATATCTGAGTGATCTCTGGAAACAGATTAGTTGAGACTGCTGGTTTTCATAGGCATTACCAATCTTCACAACTTCTTCCAGTTTTTCCTTAATTCTACCAGTGTTTGCTGGCTTCTGTCCATTAGTTGGCTGTAAGTATCTGATATTGTCTAGGTCAGCTGCTTGTTGGGCCTCTCAGAGGGCTGCTATGGTAAGTTGCTGTCTGTAAATAAACAATAGCACCAGTAATAACATCAAGCCTTAGAGCCTCCCCTTGAAATGGTTCTCAATTTGGGCCTGTCACTGGACCTTCTTTCTCTGATTTTCTTCACCATTTTTTTCTCTTCTTTTCTTTTTGATAGGAACAATTCTGGGTCATAGACTTTGACTGTGGAATGGCAACCCCTGCCCTCCACTTGATGCACTCTCATTCTACTAGATGTGGACTCTAAAAGTTCCGTCTTCCCACTGTTGAGTCATGAGAGTCTCTCCTCTCCCAGGTCTCTGGTAAATTCTAGAGAGTTCCCCTACCTTCTACCTCATGATGTTGCCTGTTTCCATTCATTCTGCTGGACCTCAGGGTCTCCTGTTTTCTCTCAAATACCTATAATATCATATACAAATAAAGATACTTTGACTTCTTCCTTGCCAATTTATATCCACTTGATCTTTTGTTTTCCTACTGCTCTAGCTAGAAATTTGAGTACTGTATAGAATGGTTTCAGGGAGAGTTGGCATCATTTTCTTGTCCCTGATTTTAGGGTGATTGCTTTAAGCATCTCTCCATTTAATTTAATATTGGCTGTCAGGTTTCTGAATGTTGCTTTTATTATTTTTATGTATGTATCTTTAATTTTTGACCTTACATTACTTTTAACAGAAAGGGGTTTTGCATCTTGTCAAATGATTTTTTTTCAGCATCTAATGAGATGATCATGTGATTTTTTTTGAGTTTGATAACGTAGTTGATTATCTTAATGGATTTTCATATACTGAACCAATCTTGCATCCCTGTTATGATTCCCACTTGATCATGGTGAATGATAGTTTTGATGTGTTCTTATATTCTTTTTGTCAAAATTTAATTGAGTATTTTTGCATCAATATATGCAAAATTGGTCTGAAGTTCTCTTTCTTTGGTGGGTCTTTGTGTTGCTTAGGTATCAGAGTAATTGTGGCTTTATAGAATAAGTTAGGTAGTTTTCCTTCTGTCTCTAATTCATGAAATAGTTTGAAGAATGTTGCTATTAGGTCTTCTTTGAAGGTCTGGTAGAATTCTGTACTAAACCAATTGGTCCTGGACTTTTTTAGATTGGGAGGATTTTAATAACTTCTTCAATTTTGTTAGGGGATATGAGTCTGCCTAGATAGCTTACCTGCACTTGATTTAACTTTGGTATGTGGTATATGTCTACAAAATCATCCATTTCCTCTAGATTTTACAGTTTTGTTGAGTATAGGCTTTTATAGGTGGATCAGATAATTTTTATTAATTTCTTCAGTATATTCTCCCTGTTCATTTCTAATTTTGTTAATTTGGATACTGTTTCTGTTCACAGTAGTTAGTTTTGCTGGGAGTTTAATCTATATCTTGTTGATGATCTCAAAGAACCAGCTTTTGGTTTTGTTTATTCTTTGTATCACTCTCTTTGTTTCTATTTGATTGATTTTACCTTGAGATTGACTATTTTCTGCCATGTACTCCTTTTGGATGTGTTTGCTTCATTCTGTTTTAGGCTTTCAGATGTGTTGTTAAGTTGCTAGTGTCGGATATCTCCAATTTCTTTATGAGGGCACTTAATGCTATAAATTTTCCTTTTAGCACTTCTTTCTTTGTGCCCCATAAATTTGGGTACTTTGGGTCTTCATTTGCATTAAATTGTAAAAAAAGAAAAATCTTTAATTTCTTTCTTCATTTCTTTACAGACCAAGTTATCATTGAGTTGAGAGTTGGTCAGTTTCTATGGATTTGTGAGTTTTCTGTTGTTTTTATTGCTATTGAAGTTTAAACTTAGTTTGTGGTGATGTTATAAAGTACATGAGATTATATCAATCTTCCTGTGTCTGTTGAGGCTTGTTTTGTGCCCAATTATATGGTCAATTTTGGAGCAGGTATGACAAGGTGTTGATAAGAAGGGATATTCTTTTGCTTTAGTGTGAAATGTTCTGTATATATCTGTTAAATCCATTTGCTTTACAACCTTAATTAGTTTCACTGAGTCTCTATTTTCTGTTTCAATGACCTGTTCATTGGTGACAGTGGGCTGTTGAAGTTTCCCACTATTATGCTGTGTGGTTTAATGTCTGATTTGAGCTGTAATAAAGTTTGTTTTATAAATGTGAGTGTCCTTGAATTTGGGGCATAGATGTTCAGAATTGAGAATTTCTCTTGGTGTATTTTTCCTTTGATTAATATTAAATGTCTTTCACCATCTCAGCTACTTTTGGTTGAAATTCTATTTTATTGCATATTAGGATGGCAACTCTTGCTTGTTTCTTGGAAGAGTTTGGAATAAATTTTCAACCTTTAATTCTGAGGTTCTGGCTGTCTTTGCCATTAAGGTGTGTTTCTTGTATACATCAAAATGATGGCTCCTGCTTGAGTATCCAGTCTGTTAACTTGCATCTTTTTAAAAGGAAATTGAGTCCATTGATATTGAGGGATAATAAAGACAGATGATTGTTGTTTCCAATATGTTTGTTGTTGAAGGTGGCATTGTGTATTATGTGATTCTCTCCTTTTGGTTTTGTAGTGATATGATTAATACCTTGATGTTTGCTTGCTTGTTTGTTTGTTTGTTTTTCTCCTTTGGTGTTGTTACATCCTGCTTTCACAGATTTCTTTCTAGAATCATCTGTATGGGTGGACTGGTAGATAGATATTGCTTAAATTTTATTTTTGTCCTCAAACATTTTGGTATCTCCATCTATGAAGACTGAAAGTTTTCCATGGTATAGTAGGCAGAGTTGGCATTTGTGTTATCTCTGCATCTGCATTACCTCTGTCCAGTATCTTCTGGCTTTTCAGGTCTCTGTTGAGAAGTCTGGTGTAATTCTGATAAGTCAGCCTTTATATGTTACTTGGACTTTTTTCCCTTGCAGCTTTTAATATTCTTTCTTTGTACTGTGCATTTAGTGTTTTTATTATCATTTGATGAAATGATTTTCTCTTCTTTTCTTTTCATTCTATTTGATGTTCTATATGCTTCTTGTACATTTATGACCTTCTCTTTTTTTGGGATGGAGAAATGTTCTTCTATGATTTTGTTGAATATGTTTTCAGGACTTTTGAGCTGGGAATCTTCTCTTTTTGCTATTCCTATTGTTTTTAGATTTGGTTTTTGTCCTGGTGTCCTAGACTTCCTGGTTGTTTGGATTAAGAGGTTTTTTGTTGTTGTTTTATTTTGTTCTTTAGAGTTTGCTTTGAACATTGTGTCAATATCTTCTAAAGTATCTTCTACAGCTGAGATTTTCTCTTCTAACTCTTGTATTCTGTTGTTGATGTTTGGATCTGTAGTTGATGACCTCTTACTTTCTTAGGTTTTCCATTTCCAGGGTTGTCTCCATTTGTGTTTTCTTTATTGTTTCTACTTCCATTTTGAGATCTTAGATTGCTTTGTTCAATTCCTTCTCTCATTTGATTATTTTTTTCCTGTATTTCTCTAAGGGATTTATTTGTTTCCTTTTTAAGGGCTTCAACATGTTTATCTGTATTTTCCCATATTTCTTTCAGTAAGTTTTTTTATATTCTCCTTAAAGGACTCTAGTATCTTCATGAGACATGATTTTAGGTCAGCATTCTGGTTTCTAGGTGTGTTGGTGTATCTGGGTTTGCTGTGGTGGGAGAACTTGGTTCTGATGATGCCAATGTGTTTTAGGTTCTTGTCTTTACATCTTGCCATCTGGTTATTTCTGTTGTTTGCTGGCCTGGGTGTCTCTGTCTTGAGCCTTTCTCCTATATCTCTGGATTTCTGTAGTGCTCCTGGGAGGCCCATGGCCCTAGCTGTAGCTGACTTCCTAGGAGTCCTTCAGACTATGGGTCTTCAGAGGAACAGACAAGCTGATGATCTGACCCAGCAGAAGGTGTAGGGAAGAATGTGGGTCTGTGGTGATGGTTTTTATAAAATGTGTAAATTGTGGCTATGCGGTAATTTTATTTCTAAATAGATAACCGTAAGAGAAAAATAAATCACTGAAGCGAGCCTTTGCTTCACCTACTCTGTGTGTGTGTGTATGTGTGTGTGTGTGTGTTTGTGCATTCTGTTTTACTTTTTCTATGATGCTAGCTTAGCATAGGCAACAGGCCCAATTAGTGGCTATGAGAACTAATACCCATTAGCCACACTTGGTGCTAAACCACATCAATAAGATTTTGTGTTAACCCTATTTGCCAATACCACATCTCACTGTCTAATTCTCTTTATCTTGTGATATAAAAGATGGCCTTGACACTGAAATACTTGTGTTAGGTTTTTAGGTAGATGTCAAGCAGCTTAGAGGAAATCAGAAGATGCCCACCTCTCTATAATAGTTAGCATCCTGTAAATAAAAGATTAGAGCAAGAAGGTTCTCATTTATGGGCCAGCACAAATATACCTGAGTCCTGTCTTTGACTACTGAAAGATATATAACATCCTGTGCTGTCAAGAGGTCATTCAATGATAACTATGTAAACCTTGTTTGAAGAATATGAATATTTATACAAATTACTACATTCATCAGGAGAAGGATAAAAATAAATACAAAATAAATGAACTACTATATTAACAAAAAATACCTTTGTCCCCTTTTCTTTATTTCACAGAGAGGATAAAACCACATAGAAGTAACTGCTCATTGTTCATTCTCTAGTCACTGTATAAACTGATCTAGAATATAGATTGGGCAGTAGATTTTGGCTTTTGTTTTCTCATACGCCATAAACATGTACTCTCCCATGATCAGTTACAAACTACATTGTCTACACTTCTAGTCCTATGTGAATTGTGTGAATGATAATCACAAAAACCAGATAAGACAAGTGCAACCATAATGAGTTTCCAAGGAAGCAGTACAAATTAATAGTCAACATTAATATTTGTAAACATTTGTCAGACCATAATACTGTGTCTACTTGTATTGATATGTTAATATTCTTGAATAGAAATACATTATTTATTTGTAATTACCTTATAATAAATAGTAAGGGTTTATAAGCAACATATAACAACTAAGGAATCCTTTTTTTCTTTCAATTTTATTGGATATTTTATTTTTTTACATTTCAAAAGTTGTCCCATTTCCCAGTTACCCTTCCAGAAGCACTCTATCTCATCCTCCTCCCCCTGATTCTATGAGGGTTCTCCCAAAACCTACACACACTCTCCCGCCTCTCTGGCAAGGCATTCCCCTACAATGGAACATCCAGCCTTCACAGGACCAAGGGCCTCTCCTCCCATTGATGCCTGACAAGGCCATCCTCTGCTACATATATGTCTGGAGGCATGTGTCTCTCCATGTGTTGGTTGGTGAGTAAGTCTCTGGGAGCTCTGGGTTTCTAGTTGGTAAACATTGTTGTTCTTGCTATGGGGTTGCAAACACCTTCAGCATCATCAGTTCTTTCTCTAACTCCTCCATTGGGAACCCCTTGCACAGTCCAATGGTTGACAGCAAGCATCCACTTCTGCATTTGTCAGACTCTAGCAAAACTTCTCAGAAGACAGCTATATCAGGCTCCTGTCAACAAGAACTTCTTGGCATCTTCAACAGTGTCTGGATTTGGTGACTGTATATAGGATAGACCCCTAGCTGTGGCAGTCTCTGAATGGTCTTTTCATCAGTTTCTGCTCCACTCGTTGTCGCCATATTTATTCCCTTAAGTATTTTGTTCCCCCTTCTAAGAAGTACTAAAGCTTCCAGACTTTGATCTTTCTTCTTCTTGCACTTCATGTGGTCTGTAAATTGTATCTGATGTAGTCCAAGCTTTTGTGCTAGTATCCAATTATCAGTGAGTGTATACCATGTGTGTTCTTTTGTGACTGGGCTACGTAATTCAGGATGATACTTTCTAGTTCCATCTACTTGCCTGAGAATTTTATGAAATCATTGTTTTTAATAGTTGAATAGTAGCTGGATATAAAATTAACTCAAACACACAGCCATCCTAGTCCTTTGTAAATGTTCAATTTACCAACCATTTGTCAGTTTTGGGTGTAATATTGTCATAAAGGAAGGCTCCCCAATGTTAGCGGCCATATCAAGGGTGGCCTTGGTTTAGGAAAAAGCCAATTTTTGTTGTGGTGATCAAGAGGCCATAACTCAAGCAGTGTACCATATCTTCTGAAGAACAGCAGGTAGATCATAATTCAAGGCAGTGTACCGTATAGACCATGACATGTTTCAAGGCACAGGCCAAGAAGATTTTGTACTTTTCCACCACCTGGACTCTCTTACCCCCTCCCCTTGTAAAACATGCTATAAAAAAGCATTTCATGTTCAAAAATAAATAAATTATTTATAAAAAAAAATTAACTCAAACAAAATAGCTGGATATAAGTAGCTGGGTATAAAATTAACTCAAACAAATAAGCCTTCATCTACTAAAACGATAAACAGGGTGAGAAAGAAATTAGATAAATGATATCCTTCACAGTATCACACTATTATAAATTATATAAAATAGGTTTGTGTGACTTTAACCAAGCAAGTAGAAGATCTGTTTGACAAGAACTTCAAGTTTCTGAAGTGCGAAATTGAAGATCTCAGAAGATGGAAAGATCTCCTGTGATCAATGATTGTCAGGATTAATATAGTAAAATTGGCCATCTTAGCAAAAGCAATCCACAAGTTCAATGCAATCTCCATCAAAATTCTAACTCAATTCTTCATAGAGCTAGAAAGAGCAATTTGCAAATTCATTTGGAATAACAAAACACCCAGGACAGAAAAAACTATTCTGAACAATAAAAGAAATTCTGGCGGAATCAGCATTCCTGCTCTCAAGCTGTATTACATTTCATCAAGATTTTCCAATTTAGTTGAATATAGGCTTTTGTAATAGGATTTGATGATTGTTTGAATTTCCTTTATTTCCATTATGTCTCCTTTTTCATTTCTGGTTTTATTAATTTGTATACTGTCTCTGTGCTCTCTGGTTAGTCTGGCTATGGGTTTATCTGTCTTGTTGATTTTCTCAAAGAACCAGCTCCTGGTTTTGTTAATTCTTTGTATAGCTCTTTTTGTTGATAATTGGTTGATTTCAAGGCCATCCAAAGACTCCCTCACCTGGGGATCCATCCTATATACAGACACCAAACCCAGACACTTTTATGGATGCTAAGAAGTGCATGTTGAAAGGAGACTGATACAGCTGTCTCCTGAGAGGATCTGCCAAAGATTGGTAAATAAAGAGGCAGATGGTCACAGCCAACTACTGGACTGAGCAAAGCATCCTCAATGGAGGTGTTAGAGAAAGGACTGAAGGAGATGAAGGGGTTTGCAACTCCATAGGAAGAACAAAGATATCAACTAACCAGACCCCCAGAGCTCCCAGGGACTAAAACACCAACCAAGGAGTGCACATGAAGCCACACATGATTCCAGCTTCATATGTAGCAAAGGATAGCCTGGTCAGGAATCATTGAGAGGACAGGCCCATGATCCTGTGAAGGCTCAATGCCCCAGTTTATGTAAATGACAGGGTAGAGAGGCAGGTGCATGTGGGGAAACATCGTCATAGAAGCAGGGAAGGGAAGATGGGAGAGGAAATTTTTGGGGGAGGGCTTGGAAAGAAGATAACATCTGAAATGTAAATAAAGAAAATATCTAATAAGAAATCAAGTATATTATAAAAACAAATAATAAAAGGTGGGGTGGAAGTGGGGTAGTGCGTGTATGTTTATGAGGAACATGTGTGTACTGTCCTGGTAGAAGAATTGTGACAACAGTATTGTAGCAAAAGCAAGCCTCCTCTGTGAAGAGCTTTTGAGGCCATTTCTAGAAATTTGCCAAGAATTTGATATCGGGCTGGGACAAGGAAGTAGGCTCAGAGCAGATACAGATGAGGAATATATAGTATTCCTTGTATCTGGATCATCCTGTTGATCCCTAAAAAAGACCGCAGAGTTTTGTTTCTTGCCTTGATTTTTGCCCTGCTTGTTTCTATACATCTTTAAGTGTGCATTGTTTGTTCCTTGACTACATTGTTTATGCTTTAAGGACTGACCATATACTTTGTATGGACCCAGAATAGTATAAAAACTGTCTGGAGAAAATTAAACTCACCTTCAGGCTCCAAATTGGCTGAAGTATTAAAAACAATGACCTGGATAAGGTTATTCAGGCCTGCTAACATTTTGCTTAAGATTTTATCCAAGACAATTAGAGGATTAGAGATTTGAAAATCCCCACTAAGAACAAATGAACAAAACTTATAGGGCTAAAGAATTGATTCCATGTTTAAGAGTCCTTGATAATCCTGGAGTGTTTTAAATTGCTGATTCAAGCTCCAGGGAATTATATGTCCATTTCTGCATTTGAAGACTCTAGCATACACATTCACATAGTCACATACACAAATAAATGTTTGATATAAGATTATATTTAGATGATATCATCTTGTTTATGAAAATGACAGATGCAGTAGTAACACTAATTACTTGTTTATTATTTATTTAGTTATTTATCAGTCAATTTATCCTCAAGACATGCTGTTGAAATTCATATAGAAATACAAAAGTCTAAAATAGAAAAAAACTCTTATAAATATGAGAACAAATTTGAAAGTCCACATAAAATTAAACAATTAAGTCGATGTGATATTAACATAAAAACAGATGTGTTGCTTCATTTCTTTGAATCTTGTATACAGAAACAAAAAGTTATAACATAGTGTACAGTATAGTCAATTAGGGTTATGAATGGTACTCCCATGCAATCTTGGAAGAAAGTAACATTCATGACAATATTGTTTTATAACCACCTGGGTACCTCTTGCAGAATGGTTCATATTTTTGCTAGGAAGACGTTATTTATCTGTCTAAATTCAAACCTTTTTTGACTATCAAGAGAAAATATCATTTCTTTACTTTCTCTGTACTATTATTTTTGCACACAACTCAAAATATTTTATAATTTGTATATAGTAGGATTATTGTTTTAGTGTTTTGTACTTTTAGTAATTATTAATTACCTCTAAGTCCTCAGAGAATGGTGAAATTTTGTTAGTATATTATTCTAACTAAAATGGAACGGTGACAAACCTAGTCTTGTGAAGCTCTGTTAATTAATACTACTGTGAGTTCCTGAGTCTGAGAGATAAGTCAGACTCAGAAGACATGGTTCTATAACACTCTCCTCTTTCCCCCAATAAACCAGATGATATCTGTCCCCTATTTGGTAATATACTTAAGCCTTGGGCAGTAAAACAGATAAAACCCTACCAAAGGTTAAGTATTCAATAGTCACCTATCTTCAGAGTTTTGAATATAGAATGTACAGTAACTAATATATGAGGATCAATATAAAAGTAAGAAGGCAATTTGATAGGAGCAAATTTCCCATTAAAAGAGCATAGAATTAACTTATGAATATGATAATATATTTTAGTTTGGTTTTCAGTAGATGTACTATACCTTTGTAATATTTATTTTATCCTGTTTACAAGTTAGCAGCTTCATAAATATCAATTTACAGTAGCCTGATAATTTTTAACAGCATTAAATAGTATCTACTCCTTGATTCTCTTCAAAACTACCTTATTGAGGGCATCAGTGATTAAGTTCCGTAACAAATCCCAATGCTTCAGAATATGATTATGTCTTTTATCATTTGAGGCAAGGTTAATTTAGATGTTGGTGCCTCCTCTCTTAACCTGCAACTTTTTCTTGTAACCATTCACTTATTATCAACTGATTCCATTGCAATCATGATACAACTCATTAGCTTCTTTGCTAATGGACTATAATACATCCTGAACCAATGTCACACTTTCCATTTCTTCCATGAAATATTTTGTAGCCATACTATGTCTAGTAGAGTCTTCTAGAAGAGTGGTTCTCAACCTCCCTAATGCTGTAACCCTTTAACACAGGTCCTCATGTTTTGTTGACTCTACCCATAAAATCATTTTTGTAGCTATTTAATAACTGTAATTTGCTACTGTTATGAATCAAAATGTAAATATATGTATTTTCTGATGGTCTTAAGCAACTTCTCTAGAAGGTTCATTACTCAGTCCTCAAAAGGGTCACTACTGTCAGGTTGAGAACCACTGTTCTAAATCCATAGTGAGATTTTAAAAGTAGGAAACATCAGAGAACAGAGAACACATAAAAGATTAACATACCTGGCAGAAAATTTCTGTCCTCTGTTTTTAATGCTCCCTTAAGCATTTAGTATGGGAGTGTTTTGATTATGTATCCATAGGAACTGGACTTAACAACTGTATTTTTGATAGGTTGTTGTTTTCTATCATTGTCTTTGTTGGTATAAAGAAGAGTTTTCTGACTAGGAGTAAGAACAATGGGAGCTGGAGAGATAGTTCAGTGGTTAAAAGCACTGACTGCTCTTCCAGAAGTCCTGAGTTCAATTCCCAGCAACCAAATGGTGGCTCACAACCATCTGTAATAGAATCTGATACTCTCTTCTGTTGGGTCTGAGGACATCTACAGTGTACTCAAATAAAATATGTAAGAATAAATTTTTAAAAATAAAAGAAGTAAAAACTATCCATATCTGTGGTACCTTTTAGGTAATAGCATTGCCCATGATTGGATGGCCACTTCTTCAATAATTAATCATGAAAATGTCACATAGACTTGTCTACAAACCAAGTGGAAGAAGACATTTTTCTCTAACAAATTTCATTCTTCTTAGATAACCCTGTCTTTTATCAAACACACAACAATATGAACAACAACAACAAAAACAACAACAAACTAATCAGCACAAGTATGTGTACTAGAAGAGAATGTTCAATCTCCTGATGTTGGAGGTGTATTTATTGTGAGCCACCTTATTTGGGTGCTGGGAATTGAACTCAAGTCTTCTGTAAGAGCAGTATCTGCTCGTGACTGCAGAGCCACCTTGCCTGTAGTTAGTTAGTTCATTTTGTCAGGAATCTGATCATGTGCACAATCAGCACTATCACTACCTGAAACATAATACCAGATCCCTGAAAAACTTTTAATCTCATTTGATAGTAAAGTCTGCTTATTCAAGATTTGTCTCCTGGAAAAATGTATATGTTGAGAAAGTGTGTGGCTCTGGTGTTTTGTCAAGCCCAGATCATCATGTAGTTTATTAATATAAGGATTTTAGTTATAAATTGACAGCTGATTACTGATTCTTTTATCAGTAAAAATCATCAACAGTGAGTGACATCCTAAAATCAGACTCATATGTCTTACATCATAATCAGGAAAGATTCTGGAATCCATCATATCCCTGTTCCTCTAAGTTATCAAATGTTGCAAAGTCTAGTGAAACTTGGATGCAGAGTGATTACTTCATAGAGAAGTATTGCTTTAAGTTGATAAATAAAAAAATATATATGATATATATGTATGTGTAAAGTTTTACAGTTACACATATTTAAATATACAGATATGAAAAATAAAATAATATTTTGAGTGCTTTTTCCCCATAAGAAACAATTCCTTTGGTTCATTTTGAGAAATTTGAGAATATTCTTGTGCTATTTTGTATCATTTTCTTTAATAATGTATCTTACTAATTATAAAATATGGCTTATATCTTATATTAATTATATAACTTATATGATATGCTAGCCATCATCTTTCTTTTAGTAATATATACATGTTTTTACTATTTCTCTTTGATTAGCTGTCTGATTGGTATTTTTGGTGTAGAATATTCAAACTTTAGGGATTTAAAACATAGCATCTACGTAAAAATATTTATTGAAATCCTAGAAGCTGCAAATTTTAATAATTTCCAAGACACCCCATTACAAAATTACTTCTCTTTTTCACAGTATTGAGTAGAACTCAAAGAGTGCCTATGAAGTGTCATTTGATGTGAGAGTAATTTTTGGTTTGATGCTCTTAAAATTTTTTTAAAAGTCCTGTCATGTTTGTGGAAATTACTTCATAATTTCTACACTTTTTAGTTGTTGTTCTTAAAATCCACTACCGGAGAAGAATGCAAATCTCACAAATGGAGTCATGTAATCATAAGACAGTGAGGATGGAAGTTAAGTGGCTTGATACAGACTGAACTTGCTGGACAGAGAATGATGGCTCTTGAGGACCAATAGCCAAAGGCATATTCAATTAGCAGGGAAATTGATGAAATTGGGTAAGGGGCAGTCTTAATGAAAATAGTCAACAAAAAATGATTATTTCAGAGCCTATCAGATGGTCTTTATTTCTCCAAACATTATAGTAACACTGTACTAACAATGGAGGAAAATTAAGTCAATTGAAAAATAAATTATGATAATTGTATTACACTATTTATGATAGTGCTAAGGAATACATTAGCACTGGGTATTATACTTTCCTGGGCTCTAGGGAAGCCATTTGAGATCTATGCAAGCTATAGACATATGTGCCCTTTGCCTTCAACTTATAAACAGGTCCCAGTTTATCACACCATCAAGAGTTAAATATAATACATTAAGGCTGGTTATTGGAGGCAAGGGGAGGCTGGAGAAATGGCTCAATTGTTAAGAGCACTGATTGCTCTTCCAAAGTTTCTGAGTTCAATACCCAATAATCGCATGGTGGCTCACAACCATCTATAGTGGAATATGATGCATTCTTTTGGTGTATCTGAAGAGATCGATAGTGTACTACACACATTAAATAAATAAATAAACAAACAAACAAATGAATGAATAATTAGTTATGGTATAGACATTTATAAAAAGTAATCAGTACAAAAAGTACCATATGTCCAATAAGCAAAGCTCCTCATTTGCCTGCAGGACAGACTTCATTGTCTTTACTTGGTGCTTGAAAGTTTCCTTCTAGTCTTTTTCCTTTGCATATTTGTACAAAAAGAGAACTACTACATTTTTCTAATTTTTTGCATGGGATTACTGTGCCTCCTTTATTATGAGAAATATATCCCCACTAATCAAGGACACACACGATAATTAAGTTCAATATCTGGATTTTGTGGGAAATATTTTATTATGTAATGTTATTATAATAATACATGAACTATTTATTTAGAACATCAGGCACATGTCCAACGAATTTCAATTAGACCGTCCCTTTTATAACTGTTAAGTGTTGGATAGGGACAGTCAATCAATCTCTGAAAATTGCTATTGTAATTTTCTTGTAATTGAAACTAGTGTTTTAATAATCTTAGGAGACAAAACAAAAAAATCTCTATCTTTTTTTAGGCTTGGCATTTTATAACTGATAATCATTTTGTGTCTTTCTTATATGGGGACTATTTTTAATCTTTTATTATTATCCCAGAGGAGCCATTAACTACATTATTTAGACATGAGAGATAGGCTAGAAAATAATTCCTTCAAAGCTGTCTACTAACTTATATCTTCTTATAAGAAGACTTTATATGAAGATAATAGATAATTAACTTGTGATAGTTGCTCGTCTTTATGTACATTTAACCACCTGTTGGAAAGACACCCCTTTAAGCATAGATTGTCTTCCCTTTCTATTTAATGTCACTGCTATTGGTGATATTAATATGTAACAGTAGATTTTTTTGCACTAATGCTAATATATTGAGTGAGAAAATGCTACGAAACAGATTTTTCTTAAACTATGTAGACAAAGGATATGATAGAAGTAAATCATGATGTTTCTGAACCAAGTACATATCATGTAACAAAAGAACAATGTCTGAAGCTCTAGATCCTCTCTTATCCACACTTCAAGGACAAAAGAATTTGGATTTAGACTAGCTTTAATTAAATTTGCATTCAATGTAGTGTTTATGTAAGTTGGAATCATTATACAAAGATGATACATTGAGCCATCAATGCATTATGTTAGTTGAAAATTTGCTTGTATATTGTGTATGGTTTTAATGTGCTGCTAAATTCTGTTTTCCAGAATATCTTAGGGAATTTCATATTTGGATTGTAAGTTTCATTTCTCTGTGCCTTTGTTATTTCAATTTTAAGGGGCTGTTAATTTAACATCCTTAGAGATGGTGCTCTGACCCTATTCTAATTCTTGATATTTGCTTCTAGACTTTGTTGGGTGCCAAAGCTTCTACCACAATAAACTTCTTGACATAATTATGTGTGCTAGCACAGGTCTAAGGACAATACGGCCAAACAAAATTCACCCTGACTTCTTTTGTTTGTGTTTTGAGTTGGCTGTCATGGTATTTAGCCTATCAAACAGTAACTTGTATAGCCATAAGCCATCTGGATTTCATTTCCATTTTTATTCTTCCCTAAATTCCTTATAATCAGTCTTTTAAGATATTATTTTTATGAATGGTTCATGCTTGGTACTTTTTCTAGAAATTTATCTAATTCTACAGTTTGTAATATTTTGATGTTGAATTATTCATCTTGTTCACTTTGCCTCCTTTCATTTCAGTGGTAGCAGTTATAATGTATCATTTTTCAACTGTTATTTGACTAGTTTGAGCTTTGACTATTTTAACCATTTAGCAAAGTTTCTGCAGTTCATTTGTTTTCTTCTTTTCCAAAAGCAAGTAACTGATTTCTTAGTTTTCTACACCTCATTTTAATTTTTCTTCATATGTCTCTGTTTTATTCCTTCTGCTAATTTAAAACATATTACACACACACACACACACACACACAATTTATATACAAAGGGCTCTCTTCTAGCAATATACTGATTCTAGCAGATACATTTTAGATTCATATCAAAAGACAAGTTGGCCAAGGGAGAGAATTAGGAAGAGAAGAAGATTATAATCAAATAGAGATCAAAAGATAAGTGTGCTTCCAATGCTAATACCAAGAATATTAAATAGAGAAAATGTTGGAAAATGAATATTATTTGATATTGATCAAAGTATCTATTTAGCTTTATGTAATGGTTACAATTATTTTTATGATCTAAACTTTAGAGTTCCAAAAATATATCATGAAATAAATTTTAGAAATTTAAAAATTTAACTCTAAACTCATTGTCAGAAAAAGTATTAACTTGCTGTACACACTAGCTTGCTACAAACTGAACTTATGAAGTCTTGTCAATCAAAATTCAGACAATCTTGAATAGTCTAAAGGAATTGCTTTCTTCAATAATGAATATTTTTTAAATATAATTTTATAATTAATTAGTACAAGATTGATACATATATGTACTAACAGAAGGATATAGTGTGGCTTTAGTTGTCTTTTTAACGAAAAAGTTAATAAATATCCACAGCATTTAAGCACTGTTTTCAGCATTTTTTTTTCTTATGTTGCTTCATGCAGAGCAATTTGGTCATTGAATTTACAACATCTGCTTATGATTCAGAGATTCTTTATCAAATTCATGCAGAGGTTAGACAATCAACCAACAAATTTGAACAAACTCCCCAGTTTATAAAAAATGTGATTTCTAAATATCCTCAACTTCTTGATGAGATACCATTTGAGGAAATATCAAGTATACTTTTTTATAAGTAACATACATTGATAGACAATAAATAGTGCTCATCTTTTCTGAAGTGTTGTAAGTGTTATTCAAAACATGAATATATTCTGAAAATATGACATGTTCAGTTATGATGAATAGCAGTTGTATTATGCTATGATTAAAGAAATATAAGACTGACTGGTGAGGTTTTTCAGTAGGTTAGAGTGTTTGGCTTAATACTGAGTACTGAGTTTCAAACTTAGGTACAAGCAGTGAACCACTTTCCATAGGACCTCCACAGGAGTACTAGAACATTCATTTTCCCAGGCCTTGTGATCCCTACTCATACACATACACTAAACTATAAATGGTAATATTTTTTTAAAAAAAGAAACACAATAACATTCATGTGTGATGCTACTCAATGAATAGAATCAAATGAGAGAATATTGCACACTGATTCAGAGACATACCAAAGATGAGAAGGAATATGAAATATAACAAAAACAGAGAATGAGCCATAGAGAATAGTATGCCAATGAAAAATATGTAATAAACATAAGTTGCAGTTTCAAGTATGATGAAATTTATGTATATTTAAGAGAACTTATCAAACAAGTCATGTGTAGGTCTTATTTTAAGGAAAAAAGAAACCAATGTGTTATATGATTCAAGAATGAATGTCCTTTTGTTTCACAGTTTAATATAATGAATAGATTGAAATCACAGCCTGTCTTGAAGATTATTGTTTACATCCTCCTTGGGAAATCCATAATATACAATGATTTATTCTTTCCCAAATGGTAATACTAAAGAGTGTTCTCCAATTTGAATTTTGCTGAGTCTACTAGGATTGTTTATAAGAGGAACAGAAGAAAGCTCGTCATCGAAAATTTCTATCTCTTTCATAATACAATATTCATTTTTTTCTTCTATATGTGATGTTTAAATGCTTATTTTTCTACACATAGATAAGCACAGCTCTTAACCATCATCAGTCAGCTTCTTATAGTGGACAACTTTTAACTAATCAAAATGTAGACAATGTGTGATCCCTGATTGCTCATCCCTAAAAGGGACATTTGTATCACACTTTACTCCCATGGCTCTGGGGTCATTTAGGAAGAGAGAGCAGAAATGTCTTAAAGTCACAGGTGCCAGCCATTGCTGAGAAACATCTTACTGACATTTCTATGTCTCTCACTGAGAAAGGGAGACAAAGGGCTCTGAATCTGACTAACTGCCCTTCTCCTAACAGTTTAAATGTCCTCTTCTGAATGTGTTGCCCTTGAAAGCTGATCTTTGTCATAGAGGAAAAATGCTCAAACAAGTTTTTCTCAAGACAGCTTTCCTCAGCATGTGTTACATAATGATTACTGTATCCTTTTCCTACTCAAATCAGGAGAAGTGTTTTTATCTCTGCTCTTCATCGGGTGAACTGTTCTAATCAGCTAGAAGGATAAATTTGTAAAAATGTAGGCATTGACCCTAATATTAGGAAAATAATTTTAAAAACAAACTTAAAACATTTTGACAGTTTCTTATATGTATATAATATATTTTAGGAATTTTTATCCTTTTATTATTGTCTCTCATAATTATTCCTTTCCTTTAAGTTTCCTTTCTCCTATATTTTTGGTTGTGAGCCTAGCCTTTAACGGATGAGATATCTTTCCAGCCCAAGTATCCTTTCTCTTAATGAGACCATCACCTGCTAAAAACAATAGTAACCTCTTCTACAAGCATCATGTCCTTCAAAATCCACATGCAACCTCTGAATGGTTCCTACTTTATCAACTTATTCTGTGAAAGTATTTTGAATATCAATATGCTCCTGTTTTGGAATTTTTTGTTGAAATTTCTAGCCATTTGAATAACATGGATTCTCTGAGAAGTAGCAGATAATTTGATGTTTTTTTTTAATTTTTATTTTTTATAGTTAATCTCTTTGGAATCTGTCCTCATTCTAAGGATAAACAAATGGATTTTTAAGACTAGAGATGTGGCTGAATTTATAGCATGATTGTTTAGTGGGCAAAAAGCCCTAAGTTAGAATCATGTCACCACATATATCTAGTATGTTTATGAAGACTACAATTTCACAACTTCATTGATGGAGACAGGAAGATGAACTATTCACTAATACTTAGCAGGAAAAAACTCTAAATCTTATAGCTCAATGTCTGATCATAGTGGATCTACCTTTTATATTTGCCACCATCAATAGATTTATCTTTCTTGATTGGTTCCAATCGCTACCTGTAGATTTTTGAAGCAGAAATCACAAACTTTAGCATCTCCTGTTTTGGGGTCTTTAAAGAAGTTTAGTCATTACTTTCATAGTTTTATACATTGTCAAAACATCAGTGTAAGAACCCTCCAGCCACATTCTGGCCTCAGTGGCTCTTTTTAACTGAGAAGCATATTTTACAACTCCCCTACTCCCATATACTTCATGAATCTAAAAACATAATCACTGCATAGAAATCATTGCCACATTAAAATACAAACTTGTGGATGAACCTGATACCCTTCAATATGACTGTCAACAGCTTTGTTTTTTTTGTATTGTTTTAGAATAGAAACTTGCCTTTATCTTTCTGAATTTGCAATCTTAGATGAGTGCAGGCTTGCTTGAAGGACTGCTTCCCTTTATTCCACCATACATCAGGGCTTGTCTTAGTCTTCTTAGCTATTTTTAGTACAGGCTTTGTCTCCAATATCATTTTCTTTCTTGTTCTCTTTTTCTTTTCAAACTATACATGTTCTTTTTTTTCCACCGGCTCTATTTCATTATAGACAATTATAAGAGTGATTACTGACATCAAACATCTTCAACCCATCATTCTTCTCTATGGCCAAGTCAAGGAAATCTTTCTCATCCTCCCATCACTCCATGTACAATCAGCAACTCATCAAATCTAGCCCAGGCATTATATCTATTGGACTAGCTTAGATTGGCTACACTTACCTGCACTTCAATCTTCAAGACATCTGCAAAGACTAATTTTGCCTGCTCTAACACCCAAACCTCTTTCATGTTATATCTAATTCCGATACCTAGAGGGATCTTACATATTCTTGTTCCCTATATAGTCAAGTTAATCTTCTTAATTTTTCCCTTCTAACACTCCCAAATTATGAGATCATCTCCCCACTCACTATCTTTGGACCAGCACATACATACTATACATCATGACAGTACCTGGGCCCTTCCCACAGCGTTGAGCAGGACTGAGAGATGAGACCTTGTTTACCACAATAGACAAAACAATAGGACTTTAGAGGCATTGCCTGCCTTGGCATTGCCTGCCTTGGTGCCTCCTTGGTTGTCTATAGCCTGGTACACAAGCTGAGAAGAATAGACTGCCTGCTGAGCTTGCCTTGACATCTCCCAGCCGCAATTAAGTATGGATTCCCTTCACCCCCAGCAGGATGGATTCCTCTCACCTCCAGCAGGATGGTTTCCACTCCAAGCCACCAGCTGAAGCAAGAAGAACTCTGGGGGTGGGGGTGGGTTATCCCTTTTAAATTAGAAGCTGAACATTAAAACATTGAGCCTCGATCAGAAACCTTTGTCCTGGCTTCATCTTTTCCCGCCCTCCTGTCTCTTCTTCCGTTCCCAGCCTCTCTTTCAGGTGAACCCAGTCGACTGTGGGTGATGGCCCCTAACAACTACATGTGCTTATCTCACTTCCTTCCTCATATAAAATTTCTTGTGCTAACCCAGCTCAAAGATATTCTTTTCTCCCCAACACACTCTGTCATTATCCTACATATATGTAACAAAATAAGAACACATATCTAGATCTCACTAACCAAAATACAAACAATAAGAAAGACCAAGGCAGTATTTCCCTCACCAACTACAAAAATCATATGGAAGTATTTAAAAATAGAAGTTCCTTGATGAACCCCAGGCCACAGAATTTTTGAAGAACAGATATAACTTCATCAAACATTTCAAGATGTTTAAAGGCACCACCAAAATGAAGAAAGATCAGTGAAATTACAGTGAATAAACTTAAGAACATAGACCCTCAAGTGGTATCCAAGAGAACACTAACTTAAGTCTGAAGAAAAGAACAAAAATAATCCAGAATTTTAAAACTTAACTTAACAAAACCGTAGAAGCCTTGAAGAAGACTCAAGAAGAAATGAAGATGGAATTGAAAAACCCGATACTCAAACTTGGAAACAAATGATAGCTTTAGAAGTACAATGAATAAAGTAGAAGATGGAACATAGGATTCAAATATAAAGTAGAAGATAGAGACAAAATGAAAAATAATATTATATTAAAAATTTAAGATAAAATAGTAAAGGAACATTTAAAAATATGGGATACCATGAATATATCAAAGTTTAGAATTATAAGAAAGGATGAGGGAGAAGAAATTCAAGACACTAACGTATACCAGATCTTCAACAAGATCACAGAACAAAATTTCCCCCAAACTAAGCAAACATTTACCATATGAATATAAGTAGCATTCAGAACACCAAATAGATGAGGCCAAAAAGCAAATATCCTCATGACATAATGTAGTTAAATTAATATGTACAGAGAACAAGGGAAGTATATTTTTAAAATGCAAGAAAGATAAAAAGATACCACCAGTCACTCATAAAGGAAAATTCATCAATATAGTCTCTAATTTATCAGTGTCCATTTAGAAAGTAAGAATTATCTCTAACTCTAAAAACTCATGACAGATAATTTATATTAATATAACCATCAAAACTTTCCATCATTGTTATAGGAGAAAAAACAACTTTCCATAATCTAAATATCCTAAGAGGATAATACTCAACAAATCAAACAAAGAAAATATAGGAAAAATATTAACTGAAAAGAAAAATGAGTATATACAAAATATTGTAGAAAGAATATCAAAGTTATAATTACTAAACAATAAACAGCCACTGAGACCATAAATACCACCAGCAATCTCAACTACGCAATGACTGCAATTAACACATACATGTTGGTTTGAATAGAAATAGGCTACATAAACTCATGTGTTTGAGTCTCATATTTGCCCGATAGGGAGTGTCAGTATTAGGAATTATGACCTTGCTGGAGTAGGTATGTCTTTGTTGAAGGAAGTGTATCAATCTGGGGATGGGATTTTAGGTCCTATATATAGTCAAGCTAGAACAAGTGGGACAGACTTATTCTGCTGCCTGTGGATAATGATAAATAATTGTCAGCTATCTCTCCAGCACCCTGTCTGCCTGCATGCCACCATGATTCTTGCTATGACATTGATGGACTACATCTCTGAAACTGTAAGCCAGCTACAACCAAATGTTTCCATTATAAGATAAGGGTTTCCATGACCATAGAAACCCTAGTTAGCTAAAGAAGAATTTGGTACCAGGTCCCAATGGGATAGCACTGTGACAGACTGGACTATACTATTCTTTGGAGAAATATTGACTTTGGAATTGTTGGTTGTAAAAGCACTTGAATGCTTTACATGTAACTTAATGGGTCATTTTAGAAGGAAGAGGAAAAACAGTGTGCTGAAGATTTATTGAACTGTGGGTTCCTGGCTCAAGTGGTTCAGAAGAGAATGTTAGTTTGTGGCCTAGGGACTGTTCTTGTAATATTTTGAAAATAAATGTGGCTGCTGTTTGGCCTTCTCTGAGAAAATGGCCTCAGACTAAATTGAAGAGTTTTAGAATAATTCTATTGACAGACAACATACATTTCAAAAAGATTTTATATATTAATGGCCTCAATTCACTAATCAAAAGAAATAGTCTGGATTAATAGGTCAAGAAAGAAAATTCATCTATCTGTTTCCTACAAAACAAACAAACAAAAAACATATGTTAGTTTAAAAGAAGGGCACCTCCTTAGAATAAAAGGAGGGAAAAATTACTCTAGTCCTGCAGGAGCAGGGAAGAAGTAGCTATCACTATATTACTATTTAAGAAAATAAATATCAAACTGAAACTATTCATACAAAATAGAATTTAAGAATTAATTCTAACCAAGAGATTAGTGAATTAAAATTACATTAGTCCCCTGAGCTTACACACACTAAACTCTGATGCAGGACATTTCATAAAAACCAAGAGAGATGCTACAGTATTTAAATACACAACTTAACATCATCCCAACAATAGGAGGTGATATTAATATCCTCACACCTTTCTCCAATTAAATAGGTCATCTGGACAAAAAAAGAAACTCCAGATATAAATATCATCATAAACAAATGAATTCTTACAGAATATTTCACCCAAACACTAATGAGTATACCATCCACATATCAGCATTTGGAAACTTCTCTTTAATAGACCACATCTTTGGGCAAGAACAAAATTTTTGCAAATTCACATAACTGAAGTAATTCCATTTATTCTACCTGATCATAATGTATTTAAATTTAAAATTGAGAGTAAAGCAAATCTCTAGTAAACACACTAATTCATGTATGTTAAACAACCTATTACTGAATGATGAATCAAAGAAGTCAAGAAAGAAATGAAATTTCCCAGTACTAAATAAAATGAAAAGACAAAGCAATAAAAATATTGAAGACATTTAAAATAATCACACAAGGAAGTTTTACATTTTGTTAATTGTGAAATTTACCTAAGTAAATAATTAAATTAATAAAATGAATAAAAAAGACTAGCCCTTGTTTCTCCAAATTAAAGCCAACTGAGTGCACTCCATCCAGGCCATCTGGATCTCTACTAAATTAAGGTTTTCAAAAACAAACCCCCTGGCTTCTTAAAGTTCTTTTTGTAGCAGAGGTAAAGAGTACACAGTGGGTGAGAGTTGGTGGTTATTCATTGTTAAAAGGAGATAATGAAAAGAGGAGGAACAATGGCAAAATATGCATCAATTTAACGCAGATTACAAGCATTAACAAAGGCAAGTGTATAGACCACTAAATGGGGGTTATAAGCAGTCTGTATAAGACCTGGAACTTATTGATGATTGCAAAGAAAAGTCTTAATTAGCAGGGACTTGACACATATCAAACAAATTTATCTATTAAGTGGATTTTAGTAACAAGCAAACTTTTAACAACAACAACAGCAAAGGAAAAAAAAAAACAACTTCTCACCCTGCATTTTCATCTTATTTCAACTGTGAGGTATTTGTTTCAGCCTTGGTTTCAAATTTTAAAGTCAGGAAAAAACACAAAAAAAAATGACCTAAGCAACAAAATTAAAAGAAATTAAAAAATGGGAATGTCAGTAACAGAGTCCAAACCCAGTCAAGAGAAAAAACGTGATAAAAATCAGATCAGGAATTATAGAAATAGAAATAACAACAACCAAACCACCACCATCACCACTGCTACTACAATAACAGAAACAAAGATAAGAGTTAATTAAGCTAAAAACTGCTTCATTGAGAAGGTAAACAAACTAGGCCAAAATTAAAAAGAAAAAAAAAAAAGAAGAAAACATCTAAATGAGCAAAATCATAAATAAATAGATAAATTGACCACATCACAACCAAAAACATTGATGAACTTCTAAGGGAATATTTTAAAAACTCATGCTTCGTTAAGTTGGAAAATCAAAAAGAAATAAGTGAATCATTACATTTTTCTAAGGAACAAAAATTAAAGCAAAATCAACGACTTAAATGATCCCATAACAAATGAGAAGATTGAAACTAGTAGAAAAAAAAACTTTTAGTAAAAAAAAAATATGTTCAGGGTCAATTGTATTCTAAGCAGAATTCTGCCAGATGTTATGGCAAATCATTTTAAAATTATTAAAATATAGTATAAGGCCCAATAAAAATTACTATGAAGCCAAATCCACTGTAACACCAAAATCCAGTAAAGATACAACAGAAAGGAAAACAACAGAGCAATATGCTTGATGAAAATAGACTCAAAATTATCAGTAAAATGCATACAAACTGATTATTAATGGATATCACAAAGATCTACCAAGAGCAAGTGAGATTTATCCCTGAAATATGTTGTATTTATATATTTAGGAATACCCACACCCACACACAAACACACACACACACACAAAATGGGGGACATATAAACATACAGCAGACTTGTAGGCCATTAAAACAAGATGCAAATATGAGGAAGAAAAGTAAAATATGAGTAATGCAATTCAAAACTTTGAGATTTTGTTTTATCTCAAATAGATCAATACTACAATTGACAAGTGGAGGAGATCTGGGGAAAGGGAGCTTTCATTCACTGTTGTTGGAAATGTAAACTGGTACAGCCACTCTAAAATCAGTTAAAGGAATGCTAAAAATGTTAAAAAATTTTCTGTAATATGAACCAGCTATATCACTTCTTGGTATATATTTAAAGATTTGATATTCCATTGCAGTAATACTTGGTCACTGTGGCACTGTCCACAATTTCTATTTTCTTTGGATACTCAGTTGAGTCACATGCAGTTTTTCAGGAAACTGTCTTGTGACCAGATGTTTTTCTGAAACAGACATGTGAAAGGATGTTTGCTGAAGGAGACACGTGAGAGTTCATGTTATGCTTTACTGGAGCAGTTGCTTGAGAAGGGATATGATGTTTGGAAACAGCATACTTGAAAGCTCATAAACAGTGAAAGGACATTCTTTGCTAGCTGTGCAGTGCTTTCCTGGTCTTAGCTGGCTGTGCAACACTTCATTGGTCTCACTGGTCTTTTCTGGGCTTCTTGTAATCAACAGATATGTGGCAGAGGAATACTCAGGGTATTCCAGCTGATTCTTGCCACTTTTACTGACTCTTGCCAATTCTGCAGAGCCTTATGGTCTCTGCTTGATCAAGCTGATGCTACTGATTCATGTTTGATGTTTTGGAAGTGAATTGGGAATTTTGACTGTGTCAATGGAAATACTTTTTATGAATTATGTGGATAATGAAAAGTAGTAGAATGATATACACAGTTCTATTTTGTGCTAGTAAGCATTTACGAGTGAAAAGAGTCACATTACAGTAATAGGAATTGTTTTGATTTGATACTTTACAGGTATAGAAGTTTAATGCACTAGAATACACTATCTCCAAGACATGTTTCCTAAATTTTGGCTTCTGTACATTATTTTCTTCTCTTGTTTTAATTTCTGAATTCAGAAACTTATTCTAGTAATGTCAAATCACATTAAATCCAAGATCTTTTAGTTAGATCTCTCATGAAATATGTTAAACTTACATTTCATTCCAGAATATGTCTCTATCTAATTAAGTCAACCCAAGAGGGTGAATCACATTGGACTTGATCAATATTAAGTATCACTCTTTAATCCACTGACTTGCGTTAAGTCAACTACATTCTGTAACAGAAAGGTGGATCCCAGATCCATTAATACCCAATAGACCAAACATGGGTATCACTAAAGTACCTGACATGGACCTCAATTAGAACAGATTTTCAAACCATAGTAATTTTTCTTTTCATCTCTAATATTTTTCTCAAGTTTTCTCTATTCTTAACTTGATTTTCCCATGGCTAGTATTTATCAAACATTTAGTTAATATGTACATAATGTAGATTATATACACTTATGGTTAACAATAGTTTTGACCCATAACACTCTGGAATTTTGCTATTTATACATTATTTTATCACTACCAGTTGGAGAGATGAATAGTGATCAAACAAACGTGTGTAAATTCTGAGATAAACAAAAATAGGAGAGTTCATCTGACCTCAGTTATGTAAACAATGACAATTATCAGTTATCATTAACACCGTCAGAGTGCAGAGAAGACATGTATACTACTTCTCACTAGTATAGTATATTCAAGTCCTTATTACCTTTGGCACCTGTATATAATAAGGGATACAATGAGCTGATATCTTACAGATACCTCCATTAGTTGTCAGCAGTCATATCATCCTGACACCAGTTTCTGTGTGTATGTATGTGTGTTTGTGTGTATGTGTGTACACGCATGGGGTGAACTTCTGTGTTTGAGTATATGTGGTTGTTGGTATGTGGAGACCATAGAACAAGATTGGCTATCTCAAACAAAACTCACTTTAGTTTGTTTTTAATTTTTGTATGTTTATTTTTCAAGACAGGATTTCTCTGTGTAATCTGGGCTGCACTCGAAATCTGTCTATATATATCAGCCTGGCCTTGAACTCATAGAGAGCCTCATGACTGTGCCACTTGATTGTGACCCTCCTTCCCAAAGGGGTCATGATCCACAGATTGAGAACTGCTGACCTAGAAATTATTGTCTAGATATGCAGAAATACATACATTCATTTCTAAATTCTTTCCTTCTAGGCTTGTCACATGCACTTCAGTGTTTCACCTACTGCAGCTGAAAGGTTCTAAGCAAGTAATCTCTAAATAATAAGTTCCAAGAATCTAGCTCCTGGTGATGACAAGGCCTAACATATATAACCTCAATGCCAAAAATTGCAGTTTGACTACCAGACATATATTACAATAGATTGTATTAAATTATGCTCTAACATGACTGGAACAAAAACCAAAGGAAACAGCTGCCAAACAAAAATTGTGTTAAACTCTTAAACAAGAAGAATGTTTATAATTGGTGGAACATCTGAGCAATTATAAAACCAGTTTTATAATAATTTACAAAATTCTCAATAGATGTTTTATTATCTCCAGGAAATATTTCTTCTATTCTTTCAAATTCTGAGGTAGAGATTTCTCCAATTCGAGAGAATAAAAGTGGTACTTGAAGACAAATTTCAGATGAAATGTTTCTGTTCCTTTGAGGCTCCCTCTGCCTTGCAATAGACTGGTCCTGTTGCTGCTGCTTCTGCTTCATTTGCTGACAGGATGAACAGCCTTTCTGTGCGTTCTGTGAGGGACTCCACAGAAATCATCCTGATTTCCAAAGCCAAACTCCAGAGAGATGCAGCCTTGTAGATTGAGTAATTACAGGTTGTCAGCTTTACCCTGCCTCATTATCCTCTAGATAGTTCTTTTTGGGATTATTCCTATTTTTGAGGCACAAAGCCACAAGGACTAATAGTTACAGACTCTCAGCTTGTTTTGTGATTTTGCTGTAGTTTCAACTTTAAAGCTGACTCAGTAAACTATTGTTTGATTCTAACATTCTTTTTCCATAAGCTAAACCTGCAGCAAGTATGTTTAATATACAGATTCAGAATGAGGTAAGAAGAAAATGGGACCCTCTGTTTTATTGTCTCCAGTTTTAAAAATAAGGAATACTGTCTCTGCCCCATCCCTGAGTCTCTCTCTCTCTCTCTCTCTCTCTCTCTCTCTCTCTCTCTCCCTCCCTCCTTTCATCCCTCCCTCCTCTCCCCCCTCTCGCTGTGTGGGGGTGGAGGGGAAGGTATGTATAAGCATGTGTATGAAAACGCTTCTGTGTGTGGGTAGGTCACAGGATGATACTGCCTGTCTTTCTCCATTATTTTCAACTTACTTTTGAGATAAGCTCTTTCTCTGAGACTAAAGTACAGGTGAGACTAAAGCACAGCAGACTGTATGCATAGCTGCTTAGTGGACTCCAGAGACCTCCCTTTCTGCATTACCAGGCTCAGCACTGGTGTTTTAGACATGTACCACAACTGAAAATTTAAATGTGTTGGTGGTTTGGACATGACAGTGAATTCATAGCAACTGGTACTGCATATACAAGATCACTCACCCCTAGCTGAGGTGCTATTGGAAATTGATGACTGCTAGAGATGGGAAAATCTGTGTTCTCTTCAAGAACATGGTTGCAAATTGGCTTCAAAGGCTAGAGTAGTTAGTCTTCAATCAATGAATGTATACAGTACAAAGACAACTCAGTGAGTATTAAAAAAGAACAGATAAATGTTGGAAGGAAAAGTATTGTGGGTTGAATAAGGAAGAGATTAAATGTAAGTGAATGAGGGTGAGTTTCATGAATAGACATTACATATATTTAAAATATTTCCCCCAAGTAAAAAAGTAATTAAGTAATACATACAAAGATTGAGACATGATTCTATTTTTTCAAAGAAAACCATTTTAGTTTAATGATCAAAAGATCAATTATTCAGGTTGACAAAAACACATACAAACCACGACCATTGAACCTTAATGATGGATTTTAACATGGATCGGTGAGGAATGACAGAGCACCCAATAAAACACAGTAGTCATCATAACCATGCAGTCAGTGGTTTTGTATTCCTGAGAAACTAATTTTGGTGACATTTATTCCACAGTGTAGTGAGAAATCCTAATAAATCATCTTTGTATTTGTGCATTCTCATTAAAGACAAATAAGCAGCAAAGACTAGTAGTGTCCCTCAGTGGTAGGGCATTTTGAAAACCTACTGTCAGCTGGGAATTTGATCCCTGGTGTCTCAATGTGAAAACTGGGAACTAAGCATTAAGAGACACTATGTAAAACAGTTGCAGGTGGCAGAAAGACTCCCTTGTACCAGAACACAAACAAGAAAGAGTGCATCCCATAATAGTGAGCAACATGGCCACGTTTTCTGGGATATTAAAGTTCCAGTCCTCTGTACAGCAGTCTCCATCATCATGGAGTTACTAGACTTGTTGAACAGGCTTTCTCACTCCAACTATACTTGTTTTATCCTAATAACTGGCTGACTTTTGATTACTATTAACATGTTCTTCTTCTTTTTTTTTTTCATAGTAACAAATTGGACTTGGAAGTCCCAGCAGCTGATCTTGTGACACTTACTCATGTCCATAACATTAACACCGCATACAGAAACACACATAGACATATTCAGACAAAAACATGTAGATACAAATGCACACACACATACCAGTACCAGTACCACCACCACAATCTCCACCACTACCATTAAACAATAACAAAAACAACAATGACAACAGCAGTAACAATATGTTAAAGACACTTTTAATAACATTTGTTTTGTTAGTTTTTTTTGATCCTAGAGACTGAACTTATTTTTACATTTATTCTCTTATATCTAAACTATTTTACAATTACAAAGAAAAATAGTTTCATTTTTCTCACTACATTTCAACGACTTATGCTACAAAGAGATGGGATAGTTTTGGCATATTGCTGATGGTCCAGGGACAAACTCTGAATCATAGTTAGTTGTATGCAAAGGAAGATCAAAGCAAAACAGTATAATATGGAACAGAGAAGGTTCTCTGTGTGTTTGTGTGTTTGTATGACATTATGCACATAGAGGGCATAGGGGAATATCAGGTAGTAATTGTAGCTTTCCATCTTCTTTACAAGATAATCTCTGGTTTGTCATTAAGCCAGGATCACAAGCAGGAGAACTTCTGGAGATTCATATTCTCCACCTTTTTTTTTTCTCTACATGGACACTAGCTTTAAAGACTCAGTCTATCATATTTCATTTTACGTGAACACTGAGATGTTGAGAGAAAGAGAGAGAGAAAGAGAGAGAGAGAGAGAGAGAGAGAGAGAGAGTGAGAGAGAATTATTCATCAGAGCAATGACAAAAGTTTCCAATAACATTGATTAAGTTAAGAAGAAATAAGAATTCTGAAGTACTGGTAAGCAAAGAGAACACAACTAAAAGGCAACTGAAAAGTTGTCAAGATGTTCTGGAGACTTGAAGCCTGAAAACCCGAATTCAATACCTAGGATGTATATGGTGGAAGGAGAGAAGCAGCTATCATAAGTTGTCCTCACACACCACTTGCACACACACACTTTCACACACACTCATACACATACATACACACACACACACACACACACATCACACAAACTTGCAAACACACACTCACACACTCATAAATGGGCATATAGGCACACATGCACAGATTCATGAACACACATCTATGAATATAGATAAATAAGTAAAATACCTTTCAAAACATTTGATTCTATTAGTGGAACAATTAAGCAATAACAATACCAAATCCATTTTTAGGCCAGAGTCCTATGTCTTATGGATTACGGTATTAAGAGTAAGCAGGGGCATATGTGGAGACAAGTCACTGTGATAAGTAAATAATCCTACCTAAAATCTCATCCTTTAGACTTTGAGAGTAACCTGCCACTCAAATTATAATCATAAACAGTTCTCTAAATTGGATAGTATTAGTATCCAGGGAAGAGGAGTTCTGAAGAACACCGAGAATATTCAGCTTCCTTGTAGAAAGCTTGTACATCCCAGAATAAACTATCTATTATTTCCTTTGAGGCAAGTTGTATCTTTATGCTACTAAAACAAACTACCTAAGATTTCCCAAAGATGTATTCAGAATTAAAATTCAGGTGATTTTCCTCACTGTTCAGTCTAAAAATTTCCTGATCCACTTTATAGTCTAACAACCCATGCCTGTCATGGTTTGGAAAAGAAGGTAGAGTGGGACTTGTGGAGAAAGGCCAATTTTGATGGCAAACCTTAGAGTTGAGAACACATCTGACAGGTGAACTTTGGTCCAGGGGAACAGAGATACGCTGTTGAGTGAGGTGGCTCATGACTCCTTGAAAGAAGCAAAGGATTCTCTCTCTGGAGGCCTCAGAAAAATGAAAGCTGAGACTTATTTGACTGCAAGATTAGATCTGAAATAAAGACATGTATGAGTTATCCTCTCTTCCAACTTCAAATACACTTTGCCATAACCTGTTTGGTGTAAGAAACATCTTTCTTATCTTTGGAACATGTTTTTCTCCCATAAGTAGTCTAGTGTCTACGAAGATATTTTTACAAGTCATATTATCTTCTCTTCTGGCCACAAGATTACTGAAGCAGTGAACTCCAGGATCCTCATTCTGGGAATAAAGAAAGCTCAAACGTTGGACCAGACAGAAAGAATATTTTCTTTAAGAAAGAGATTTTCAATCTATTACTTAGAAGATCTAAACTAAAATAGTGATGGCCAATCACAGTATGGACACTTTGACAAGCTATTCTAACATATACTAAATGCTGCTCTCTCCTTCAAACTAAACCATATGTCAAAACCCTGAAGATGAACCTTATTGACTCTCTTCCCCATGAGACTACTATATATAAATTACACGTTTATGATTTTTACTATTCATTTGGCTGTTTCAGTTGGTATAAGACTTGTCCTGAACATAGATTTCAAGGCACATCATTTGACCTCAATTTTGATGAAAATTCATCTGTAAAAATGGTCACTTCTGTATTCATTCCTCTGTTGAAGGACATCTGAATTCTTTCCAGCTTCCGGCTATTATAAATAAGGCTTCTATGAACATAGTAGGGCATGTGTCCCTGTTGTATGTTGGAACATTTTTTGGGTATATGTCCAGGAGTAGTATAGCTGGGTCCTCAGGGAATACTATGTCCAATTTTCTGAGGAATTGCCAGACTGATTTTCAGAGTGGTTGAACCAGCTTACAATCCCAACAACAAAGGAGGAGTGTTCCTCTTTCTCCACATGCTCACCAGCATCTGCTGTAACCTGAGGTTTTGATCTTAGCCATTCTGACTGGTATGAGATGGAACCTTCGGGCTGTTTTGATTTGCATTTTCCAGAGACTAAAGATGTTGAAAACTTCTTTAGGTGTTTCTCAGTCATTCAAGTTTCCTCAGTGGAGAATTCTTTGATTAGCTCTGTACCCATTTTAAAAATCAGATTATTTGATTATCTAGAGCCTAATTTCTTCAGTTCTTTGTATACCTTGGATATTAGCCCTCTATCAGATGTAGGATTGGTAAAGATCTTTTCCCAATATTTTTGTTGCTGCTGTGTCCTATTGATAATGTTCTTTGCTTTAATGTGGTACACTTACACGATGGAGTACTACTCAGCTGTTAAAAACAATGAGTTCATGAAATTCTTAGACAAATGGATGGAACTGGAAATTATTCTGAGTGAGGTAACCCAATCACAAAAGAACACACATGATATCTACTCACTGATAAGTGGGTATTAGCCCAAAATCTCACAATACCTAAGATAAAATGCATAGACCACATGAAGCTCAAGAAGAAGAAGAAGAAGAAGAAGAAGAAGAAGAAGAAGAAGAAGAAGAAGAAGAAGAAGGAAGACTAAAGTGTGGTTGCTTTGGTCCCTCTTAGAAGGAGTAACAAAATACTCAACCAGAGCTCCCAGAGTCTAAACCTCCAGCCTGGGAACACAAAGGGAGAAACTCATAGCTTCACCGATATAGGTAGTTGAGGATGGTCTTGTCAGGCATCAGTGGAAGAGGAGAGACTTAGTCCCTGAAAGTTTGGATGCCATAATGTTGGGAAATTCGAGAGCATGGAGGTAGGAATGGGTAGATGAGTGGGGGCACACCCTCATAGAAATAGTAGCAAGGGGAATGGGATAAGGGATTTTGGGAAGGAATGGGAGAAGGGATAACACTTGAAAGGTAAATAAATAAAATATTCGATAAAAAAACAGATAATGGATCTGGCAATTGTAGTCGAGGAGTTGAGACTTTTTGTCAACAATTTATTATGGGGATTCCTTATAATACTCAAGGAGAAGGTATTGTAAAAGGGGCCCATTGAACTTTAAAACAATATCTTCACTAAATACTTATGCCTAGGTGAAAAAGAAGGATCCACTTACAGGGATATGACAAGATCCCAACCAGGTATCTAATATAGGGAAGAGGGCATGTTTGTATTTTTTCTGCAGGATGCTATAGGAACATGGTAGCTGCCAGAATGATTGGTGAGACATGCTGTTGCTGAGACAAAGAATGATGCTGTCCTATGAGCTTGCTTTGTGCCCTGACAAGAGTGACTGGGAAGCTGTATTGGACATATATTCCTGACCCACTTTGCTTGCCTATATCCCAGTTGGGACAAGCTGCCTTGCTTTAAGTTTTTAGACCTTGTGAGACAGATTATCACAAAGAGAAATTATAATGTCTCTTGTATTTTTCTTAAAGGTGACAAGCTAATAGGACTCAATCATGTACTGGTTTAGAAGTCAATCCAATATTGGAAATAACAGTCTACATTTGGAAGGCTGGATCTGGACATTTTCAGAGACATATTTGGAAGTTTGCTGCAGTTCTCTATGATGTTATGATAGCAAGAGATAAAGTTGGGACAGGATCTGGATTTCAAACAAGGATTAGTGCACATTTGAAGTCTCTTTTAATTGTCAAGCTAAAATTGGTTTTGTCTCTTCTACAGTATTTATTGTAAGTTTCATTGACTGTACAATTTCTAATTGTGTTAGTGTGTTGAAACATGGAACGTCTGTTATGAGGGTCTATCAACCAGCTTTTGTCTTACAGCCCTGAGTATTAGAAAACCTTGATTCTCTGAAAAAAAGCTTGAAAGTGCTGGAAGAAATGAGTTAGGCTTTAAGCAGAAGCAAGAGGGTATCAGGCTTGATTACTGCTGGTATAACAGCTTTAATTTCATTAACTGCTTGCACCACTGATTATGCAATTGTATTGACACAAGGAGTTAAGACAGTTATTTTGGTTAACCATCTAGCAAATAAAATATTACTAATATATTGAGTATACAAAAGGATTTATATAGGTGAATGGAACAACAGATTGATGCTCTATAATCTCTTCAAATTATCTGAAGGAGGTTCAGGGTTCAACCATTAGGAGCCTTCTCAAGTGTCATGACAAATATCATTGGATTAGTGTTACTTCTAAAATCTACAATAATTGTCATTATAATTAGGAAAAAGTTTAAAGACACATGTAGGGTATTTGGCATAATCCTAACACTTCTCTGGGTGTTTTAACTTTGCATACTGAGATTATGAATTTAAAGAATCCTGCTCTGTTGAGCTTTGATGCTGCAGAAAATGCCAATAAAATTATCCATGGCCTGAGGTCAGTATTTCCATTTTGATCAAATCTCAGGATTGGCATATAAAGCTTAATCATGCTAGACCTTCTTGTTCTAGGAATACTTTTATTCCTGCCCATCATGTTAAAGCTTATCTCTAACTACACCAACAGGTTGACAGCCAAAATATATGACTTGAAACTGAAAATGGACCCTCAGACAGACCTATTAATTTAATAGGTTGGCCAAGGCAAGGATGAGTAAGATTCTCACAAAGTCTTATCAATCTATGACAGAAATACATTGCTTTTGATAATACATATTCCACAACTGGTAAGGAAGGCATTCTTGTCAGAACAATCTAAGACAGACTCAGTCTGGTTTATGCAATAAAAAGGGGGGAGACGTGGAGAAATTTTAGGGCTACATGACAGGAATCTGACATTGACCAAAGACAAGGAAATGAGCTGCTTGGATGGAATCTGACATAAGCCAAGGACAAGGAAATGGACTGCATGCTGGATTCTTACATTAGGCTAGAACAAAGAAGTAATTTCAGGCAGAAATCTAAGCCTTAAGCTAGAACAAAGAAGTAGGCTTCAGGCATGAAAATGATTTTAGGTTAGGACAGAGAAGTAGGCTCAGATATTTGGGTCATCCTGATAAGCCCTTAGAAATAGTGATTATAGGAGTGATCACTGGACTCTGTTTATTGTCCTGTGTGTTCTTTGACTATCTGGGTTTATTGTCTTGCTTGTTCCTTGACTGTTTGCATCTATTGTATTGCTAGTTCCTCAACCTAGAACTGACCTTAATATTGGCATGTAATTTAAACAATATAAAGGCAAAAAAGGAGGAGGAGGGATGGGATAGGGGATTAATTGGTGGCGAGGAATGGGGAAGGCTGATGGCATCTGAAATATACATAAATAAAATATTGAATAAAAAATGTTCAATCTCTAAATAAGTGTTATGCTCTATATGGATAAAGACATCATGTGCAGATAATAAACTATGGAAAAGATGAACAATTGAGAGGATGTATCAATCTTATTTTCAATTAGTTTCTTATCTATATATTTTCTGCTAATATAAACAACTTATATTGTATAAAGTCTAAGAATATTTCATGTAAATAGAAGTATGACATGTGCATGTAATACATACTGAGTGGTCAGTGAAAGTATTTTCTTTACTGATCTACTTATTGGTACCCTTTTTTTTTCCTTTTTGAATTTTATGAATTGTTTGGCTTAAACAAGATTTCATTTAGCTCAGACTGTCTTCCCCTTACAATGTAGCCAAGGACGACCATGAATTTCTTTCTGTAAGTACTGCTCTCTAACATATTGTGCCACTGGAGTATTCAACCTTGAATTTCTAATGCTCCTGGTCCAATGCCTGAACTGGAATTATAGGTATATTATGGAACATGTTACATGCACATTTTTTTTTGTAGCTCTGGCTAGCTAAACTAAGGGATTTGTGAATGTTGGGTAAGCACTGAAACAACTGAGTTAGATTCCACACCCTTTTTATTCTCTTTATATACGCCCAATGTGTTCATAATACCAATATTTATTATGCAAGAATTAATACAGATTCTGATTTTATCAAAAGAGAAGAAACATGATCAACAAACAAGTTACAATAACATCAATAAAGAGTTGCAGAAGCACAGAAAAGCTTAAAAATAGTTTATTCAGGAGGAAGTAATGAAGGGAAAGGGTTCATATAAAGAGCATTTTGGGGAAAGGTTTGTGTGAGAATACAGGTACCTGGACAGAGGATTTATCTACCTGAAAGCTAGTTATGATAAGAGCCAGAATGATCTTACTCTACTACCCCTATAAGCCCAGAGGTGATTATCTGACTGAATTAATGGAGGACCTGGGCCATTTAGGCCATTTGTATTATAGGCAGAATATCTTGGAAATGCCAATTGGAAAGTAATATTTGGAGTTGAATAGTTTTAGCTCTTGAACTCTCATGAATCCAAGGCATTTCTAACTTTCCATTTTACCATTCTTATATGGGACAGTATCTTTGGCATGCCAGAGTGGTATAGATATGCATGAGAAACTTAGTTAATGAAAATGGCGTTCTTTCCATGCTTCATTTTCCTAGAATAATCTTCAGATAATCAACTAACTTTCAGACCTCACTGGCCAGAATTGGGTCCATCCAATTTCCCTAGAGGAGAAGGAGGTTGTAATCTCAAGTGTGTGACATTTCAACATTGTTAACCAGTAAAGAAACTCTAAGCATCTAAGAAGTTTGTGAGCCTGTGTATGCATTTGGATGTGTATATGTATACACATGCCTGACTTTGTGCCTGCCTGTTCGGAACCTGTAAGGTAAGCAGTATCATGTGTCACAATAAAATATTGGTCTTTTGTTATATAGCTTCAGAGCTTATAAACATTTAAGTTCATGTTAGAAATTCCATAGTTGACAGGATACTTCCAGTCTCCATCTGTGCTCTGGACCAAACCCTGTGACACAGCTCTCTACATCTAAATCCTGCCCAGAGAGAACTGGTCTCCCAGGAGTGCTGACACACATAATATCACAGGCTCACAGGTTGAATTAAAGGATAGGGTCCAGTCAGAGACATCAAGACCAACTAACATCAAAGATAACCAGATGTCAAGAGGCAAGTACAAGAAACTAAGCAACAGAAATCAAGGCTACTTACCATCATCAGAACCCAATTCTTCCATTACAGCAAACCCTATGACCCTAAGACAAAGGAAAAGAAGACTCAGATTTAAAATCACATCCCATGATGATGATAGAAGACTTTAAGTAAGGCAAATAACTCTCTCAAAGAAATACAGGAGAACACAGGTGTGGTGCGCTGCCGCGCATGCGTAGTCTCCCTCCTGAAATCGCCATTAAACACCAGTAAGGCGAATGCCTGAGCAGCCGGTAACTGTCAAAAACTGACGCAGCCCGACGTGTCATATCTGCCGAGACGCATCAGCCAATAGAGTAGGGACATGCTAACCCGATGGGTATATAAGGAGAGATCCTCTTCCCCTCGGGGTCTTTCCTCATTTTCATTGGAATAAAGCTTGCTGCAGAAGGATCCTGGTGTCCGAGTCCGTTCTTCCTGGCGAGAAGGTGATGCGGGTCACAGTTGGTGCCGAAACCCGGGAACAGGCCGAACCATCGCCAGGCACTGAGGGAGACCCTCCGCTCGTGGAGAGGATTCAGAACTGCAGACAAAGGTAAGCTCTGAGAGGCATATTTGGCCTTGATCTATTTCGTCTCCCTCCCTGGGCGGTGCTCGTTCTCTTCCTTCTGGTTTTGCAGGATGAGAAAAGCCGCTCGACTGTAGCGGCGGGCCAGGGAGTGCTAGACGAATTACAGGGCAGCATGTCAGAAACAGAGCAGGATAAGCGCTTAGGAGCTCAGAAAAAAAAAGGGAGCTCAGAAAGAAAAAGGAAAAAAAGGCATGCCTAAGAAAACAGACCCTTCAAAAGACGTTCAGTCCGCGGAAGTGAGAGGTAAGGAAAAGGACGCCCTTGGGAGAGATGCGCATGAAGGGGGCGGAGGCCTCAGAAAGAAATCTGTTTATCCGGTAAAGGAGCTGGAGGCCTCGGTGCTTGGTGGCTCTGAGTCAGAGGAGCTAACTTCTTCTGAAGAGTAAAGAGCTGCTTCAGGTGGGAAGAGCAGGGTTAGAAAGAATTGGAAAATTAAGAAAGCAGGGTACTGAGGTGTTACAATAGCTGCCTGCTACATCTCCAATGAACGAGATGAAAAGTTACATCTTGAATATGAGAGAGAGAGAGAGGGTTTTAGAAAAACAGTTGTCCTCTCTCTGAGCTGTGTCAGCAAAAAGGAATGAAAAGGCTATTTCAGAGCTCATCTAGAAAAAGAAAGAAATTTGGGAGACGTCCTGAATTTCTCTTTATTTAGCTTTTAGATGTCCTTCTTTGTTGTCTGTCCTTGGCGAGCCAATGTCCACATGTGTCGATTGTTTGTTTTTCTTTCGTTGTCTAAGTGTATGTTCTATGTTGAATGTTCAAAAGACAAAAACGGTTACATATCCAACTCTTGGGCTAGTTTAACTTTGTTTTAAAGACAGTCTTAATATACACAGCAGAGGCTGATAAGCTACCCTACACCTGTAGCTAAGAGTTGAGCTGAGCTGAAAAAGCCTTTCCAGGAATTGACTGTTGGCATAAGCTGCTTTTAAAAGAAACAAATAGCTTTTTGGGTTTTATAAAGAAGCTAAGAGTTGTTTTGTCCTAGAAAAGTCTCCGTGACAAGGTGCTTTTCTCTTGAAATTACAGCTAGAAAAGGCAACAAATTTTGTTTGGTCTAAATATATAAGATGCATAGCCACTTCATTGTTGTTTCTGATTGGTTTTAAAAGTATAAAAATGTTCTAAATTATTGGGTGTGATTAGAAATTTACAACTTTGGTAACAGAAAGTTGGTGTAAAACTAACTCAGTGTTATAGTCATTTCAGAAACCAGTATCTCTTCAATGAGATATTAAAAGCTGCTTCATCAAAAGAAACTCAAAATTATAGTTAAGCTGCCAGTATTCCATTGGCTACAGTTGGCAGTTCAACTGTGAGTTTGGAATTCTTTGACTCATCCATGTTTATGGTTGAGAAGAGGATAGAGGAGAGTTGCCTATTTTGTCAGGAGGAGATTACTTGATTTGGAGCTCAGATTGGAGTAACACTAGTAAAAATCATAGTGCCATGATGAATGCTCAGGCAGGCATGTTGATTGGGATATTAACATGCTTCTAGGAGAAGGTCAGTGTGAAGGCAATGTTAATCAGGTTGAACTGCCTACACAGCTCTCAGACCATACAAGCAGACTTAGATACATTCGTCTTTGCGATGAAATTGCACCCTCATACAATCAGGGTCTGGCCATAGCTTGCACAGAACCGTAAAGTAAAAAGATGTTTTAAATGAAGAAATTTAGATAGTTTTTAAAGTGACTGTCCCAGGAACAAAGGCTTGAACAACAGTCAGGTGACCAAGGTTATATGACAAACTTGTCCTTGGTGCAGGAAGGATAATCTTTGGGCCAGGCCTCAGGATATAGGCCAAGATTAAAAACATTTACATTTGAATTAAGGCTATGTACAGAGTGGGTGCGGCAGGAGCTTGTATTTCAGACATTCCTTTTGTCCTGACCTGCCTCTAAAAGGGTGTTTTCTAGAATTTGTTTATTGCCTTGTTTTTTCCTTAGGGAGGTGTCAGCCTCAGACTCAAAAGAAATTCAAAACAGCTTATGGGCCAGGAGTTAGAGATAATGATTATGCTGGAGGAATTAAAATTGTGCCTGTTTCCCTCCATGGCATTATAGCTGTGCCTGTTAACAAAATAATTGCTCTAGAGTAAGAGAAGACAAGATTGGCTTTTATCTGATATTCTCACTCAGCTAAAAGAAATTGGTTATTCAATTAATCCAAAACAAGTTCAAACTTAAGATTTATAAAACTAATGGGACAGTACAGCCTGACTTGCCTACTCCTGCTGCCATTCAAGTAAATGCATATAAAATTATTATAGATTTAGAGGATTGTTTTATACAGTTCCTTTACCTCCTGGTAAAGGTGAGAGGTTTACATTAAGTGAATTTGCTTGTTATTTTTGAGAGCCCATGAAGCCATTCATTAAAAAAGCTTGCCTCAAAGAATGATTAGTGGCCTAAAAAAAAATAAGTTGTTGCTTTAATACAAAGGTTAAACATTTAAATCTCTCAGTGTATATTATTCATTGTATATTTTGTTAGCTGATCTCTCTAAAGAAGTTTTTCTGTACGCCTTTGCCCTAATACAATGAGCTTTAAATTTTAGAGTCCTTATCACTCCAGAAAAGATTCAAAGACAATATCTTTTCAGTATTTGGGAACTTAGTTATATCTTAAGCAGATTGTGACACAGAAAATTCCAATAAGAATGGATAATTGGGGCTAGAGAGATGGTTCCGCTGTTAAAGGCTAGACTCACAACCAAAAATATTAAGAGTTCAATTCCCAGCAACCACATGGTGGCTCACAACCATTTGTAGTGGGATCTAGTGCCATCTTCTGGCTTGGAGGTGTACATACAAAAAAATGGTTTATTTTTAATGATTCTCAAAAGTTATTAAGAAATTAATTGGCTAAAACCTCATCTTCAGCTTACCATAGGAGAATGTAAACCTCTGTTTAATATTCTCAAGGGAGATGCAAGTCCTAATTCCCCTTGACAATTAACTGATGAAAGAGGAACAGCTTTGCTAAGAGTAGAGTAAGCTGTTAGTTATTGACAGATACAGTATATAGACTATGATAAATTGTTGGCTGTTTGCATTATTGCTACTCATGTGCTCACAACTGCCCTTTGGCAATACAAACACTGTTTAATTTAACCAGCTTACACTTCACAAAAGTTTGGACAATTTTGTCGCCAAATGGAGGTGACCCATCTGATGGGTCTCCCTTATAATCCCCAAGGATAAGGCATAATAGAATGGGCTCATCGCATTCTTAAGTCTTATCTAATAAAACAAAAAGGCGGAGTTGAGGAGGCTCTACCCTCAGTGCCACGAGTCACCGTTTCTATAGCACTTTTTACCCTCAATTTTTAAAAAAATCTGGACAGTAAGGGCCATTCAGCTGCTGACAGTCACTGTTTAGAGCCTGACAGGCCAAAAGAGATGGTCAAATGGAAGGATGTCTTGACTGGACAATGGAAAGGCCCGGATCCTATTTTAATAAGAGCCAGGGGAGCGGTTTGTGTTTTTCTGCAGGAAGAAGACAACCCGTTTTGGCTACCAGAGCGACTGACGCGATGACTCGTGATATTAGAAGATGACACCCAGGCAGACCCTCCAAACTCTGATGACAGCCCTCATGCTGATCCAAGGGATACAGGTTCCTAGTATATCGGGGGAACAATGATGGGCCATATTATCTGCCTTTCCAAAACCCATACCAGTCAGACATAATGTAGCTAATCTGTCCAGGAAATTGTTTCAATATCTTGCAGGAAATTGGTCGGAAAACTTCAATGAGACACTCAAAAAATTGAGAGCGGCTGTGGTGGCCATCAACTCGATTCGCGTGGATCTGTCCCTGACTGAGGGACTCTCCTCCTGGATCTCTTCAGCTTTCTCTTTCTTTAAAGAGTGGGTGGGAGTGGGACTTTTTGGAGCTATTTTGTGCCTGGGTCTGGCGGGTACCCTTTTTCTGCTGTGTAGGATGCGAGCTCAATGACAGAGAGATAAAGTGGTGGTGGCTCAGGCCTTTGCAGCCTTAGAAAATGGTGACTCTATCGGCATCTGGATGTCCATGCTCAGGGACTAACATCAATAGCCCCTATACTATTCTTGCCCACGAGGTCTCTGTTCCATGATAAGGGCTGGTATGTCAATGACGGAGTGTCAAGTAAGACTCGGTCCACCTAAGACAGGGCGATCTCTGGTGGGGAGATCGACCCAGTGACGGGTAAGGATTTGAGCATTGCTCTCCTTTGCAGGCTCAGTACCATCATGAGGCCTCAAACGAAAGGGGCTACAGAATCTCCCCAAGAATCACCCTTGCAGGGTCTCAGCTTCTGCACCTGGAGGGCCTTTGCCCATTGCACCCAGTGAAGTGAGACCTTCTGCTCCAATTAATATTTAAAACAGGGGGAGATGTGGTGCGCTGCCGCGCATGCATAGTCTCCCTCCTGAAATCACCATTAAACACCAGTAAGACGAATGCCTGAGCAGCCGGTAACTGTCAAAAACTGACACAGCCCGACGTGTCATATCTGCTGAGATGCATCAGCCAATAGAGTAGGGACATGCCGACCCGATGGGTATATAAGGAGAGCTCCTCTTCCCCTCGGGGTCTTTCCTCATTTTCATTGGAATAAAGCTTGCTGCAGAAGGATCCTGGTGTCGGAGTCCGTTTTTCCTGGCGAGAAGGTGACGTGGGTCACACACAGGTAAACAGGTAGAAGCCCTTAAAGAAGAAACACAAAAGTCCCTTAAGGAATTACAGGAAAACACAATGAAACAGGTTGCATGAAATGAACAAAACCATCCAGAATGTAAAATCTGAAATAGAAACAATAAAGAAATCATAACCATGGAGATAGAAAACCTAGGAAAGAGATGAGAAGTCATAGATGCAAGCATCACCAACAGAAAAGAAGAGAGAGAAGAAAGAATCTCAGGTGCAGAAGATACCATAGAAAACATTGACACAACAGTCAAAGAAAATGCAAGATGCAAAAATCTCCTAATCAAAAACATCCAGGATATCCAGGAAAAAAAAATACTAAACCTAAGGATAATATGCATAGTAGAGAGTAAAGACTTTCAACTAAAGGATCAGTTAACATTTTCAACAAAATTATAGAAGAAAATTTCCCTAACCTAAAGAAAGAGGTGTCCATCGACATACAAGAAGCTTACAGAACTCCAAATAGACTAGACCAGAAAGGAAATTCCTCCATTCATATAATAATCAAACCACCAAATGTAAAAAACAAAGAATATTAAAAGCAGTAAGGGAAAAAGGTCAAGTAATGTATAAAGGCAGACCTATCAGAATTACACCAGACATATCACCAGAGACTCTAAAAGCCAGAAGATCCTGAGCAGAAATCATGTCATATAAGAATACAAATGCCAGCCCAGGCTACTATACTCAGAAAATTTCTCAATTAACATAGATGAAGAAAGCAACAGATTCCATTACAAAACAAAACTGACACAATATCTTTCCATAACTCCAGCCCTACAAAGAATAATAGAAGGAAAACTCCAAAACAAGTAGGGAAACTACACCTTAGGAAAAACAAGAGACTAATCATCTTTAAACAAGCCTGGATCTGAATTCTCACTTAGGCTGTGAGGCTAAGTACTGCAAGGGAATATCAATAAAAGATAAAAATATCTATCTGGGTTCCCTGAGGGACAAGCCTGACTGCATAAGGGTTGATGTCAAAAGTATCCCCTCTCCAGGAAAAAGACATCAGGATGGGTATGGCCCTCATGCCTCACTGGACAACAACAGGGGGACTGGAGCCATTACAAGGTCCCCTTCAAATACTGGAGGTCAGGCCTCTATCCCCGCCTTTGCAAGTTTAGAATTGCCACAACCCTTCTATACTTAGAGAAGGGAGGAGATGTCAGGGGCAGCCATGCTTACACACTGAAGGCCTAAAATCAGCCATAGGTCTAAAATCAACAATAGGCCTGTCATACATGTATACTAACACCAAGTCTTGAGTCTCAGTGGAAAAACATTGAAACAGATGGCTATAAGCTAATGTAAAAAGGCAGCTTTTGTGGAAATTTACAATCCTGAGTAGTCATAGACCTTGTAAATAGGTAGTCTGGGCAGACAATACCAACTTAGATAAGGACAAGCAAGTCATAGGCAGGGTCATAGTGACTTGTCCCCTGAACCTTCACCCAGCCGATACCTGGTTCTGATGATATCTGTATTCCTCCTGATCACCCACACTCCAGTGTCATTCCCTTCCCCACATCCTGCCTTTCTGTGTTTATAACCCCTGTGTGAATTAATTATGATTTATGAAAAAATAAATTATAAAAAAACAAAAACCAAAAAAACCAAACAAACAAAAAAAGAAAACAGAAAATACTTGAAATGCAGACACTTAAACACTATATGCAACTGATGGTAAGATGCAAGCAGCTTACATAATTTAAAATATTCAGCAGTGCTAAAATATTAACTATTAACACATTAAATTTTAAAATTTTTGCTAGATAATTGCAACAACTAAAATACTAACCTGAATTCAAATTTCTCTCATTTTATCTACTGGTAACATTTTAGTAAAACTAAAGGAGTTTTAAAAAGTGGATATCTTGAAGAAAAGATTATCCAAATATATGAATCTATGACCATGCATATTAATAAATACAATGTATTGTCAACATCTATTTTAAAGTATGTTCTTGTCTGAAACAAGTTAGAAAGATACCCATTATGTATATGTATATATGTTTCTTTGTACAAGGTTCCTTTGTATAGTGGCCCTCAACAATTGGTTCCTCAGGTATACTATACCTAATGAGAGATTATGTTCAAAACTATATGTGTCTAGAATTGCAGTGTGTACTTAGTGGATTAAACCAGTCCTTCCTATAAAAATAAATAAATAAATAAATAAATAAACAAACAAGCCTGAAAGAAGATAGCTACACAAGCATGATTCCACCTTTAACAATAAAAATAACAAGAACAATATTCATTGATCCCTAACATCTCTTAACATCAATGGACTTAATTCCCCAATAAAAGGAAATAGACTAACAAACTGGTTACATAAACAAGATCCAGCATTTTGCTGCATACAGAAAATGCACCTCAGTGATAAAGACAAAATCTTTGTCAGAGTAAAACGCTAGGAAAACCTCTTCCAAGGAAACGGTCCCAAGAAAAAATCTGGAGTATCCATTCTACTATCAAATAATATTGACTTTCAACCAAAAGTTATCTAAAAAGATAAGGAAGGACACTTCATACTTATCAAAAGAAAAATCTACCAAGTTGAACTCTCAATTCTGAACATCTATGCTCCAAATGCAAGGGAATCCAGATTCATAAAAGAGACTTTACTAATGTTCCAAGCACACATTGTACCTCACATAATAATAATGGGAAACTTCAATACTGCACTCTCAGCATTGGACAAATCATGGAAATAGAAATTAAAAAGAGACACAGTAAAAGAAAAAGGGAAGTTATGAATAAAATGGATATAAGAGATAACTAAAGAACATTGCATCCTAAAACAAAAGAATATACCTTCATCTCAGCACCTCATGGTACATTCTCTAAAACTGACCATATAACTGATCACAAAACAGGCTTCCACAGATACAAGAAGACTGAAATAATCTCATGCATCCTATAAGATCACCATAGGTTAAGGCTGGTCTTCAATAACAACAAAAACAACAGAAAGCCCACATACGTATGTAAGCTGAATAATACTCCATTCAATGAGAATTTGGTCAAGAAAGAAATAAAGAGATTAAACACTTTTTAGAATTTGATGAAAGTAAAGGCACAATGTATCCAAAACTATGGGACACAATGAAAACACTGCTAAGAGGAAAACTTATAGTCTGAGTGTTCTGAAAAGAAACCATGCACTAGCATCTTGACAGCATTCCTGAAAGCTCTAGAACAAAAAGAAGCAAATACACCTAAAAGGACTAGACAGCAGGAAATTATAAAACTCAGGCCTGAAATCAACCCTGTGTAAACAAAAAACAACTATACAAAGAATCAACAAAATGAAGAACTTTTCTTAAGAATATCAACAAGATAGATAAACCCTCAGCCTGAATAACAAGAGGTCACAGAGATACTATTCAAATCAAAGAAATCCGAAAAGAAAAATGAGACATAACAATAGAAACCGAGGAAATTATTAGCACAAAAAGCTCAGAATACCCTAGAATCAGTTCACAGACTACAGGAAGCTCAAAAAGAAGGAAGACCACAATGTGACTTCTTCAGTCCTTTTTACAAAGGGAAACAAAATACTCACAGGAGGAAATGTGGAGACGAAGTTTGGACAGAAAGACCATTGAGAGACTTCCCTACCTGTGGAACAATCCCATATACAGACACCAAACCTAGACAATATTGCAGATGCCAAGACATGCTTGCTGGCAGGAGCATGATACAGCTGTCTCCTGAGAGACTCTGCCAGAGCCTGACAAATACAAAGGCAGATGCTCACAGCCAAACATTGGACTGAGCATGGGGACCCTAATGGAGCAGTTAGAGAAAGGACTGAAAGTATATATTATAGATATAATATAGTATATATTTTATACATGAATATTCTGTTAATGACATCTAGGAAGCTTAGCAGCATCGAAGTCTTCCCTGTCCATTTTGAGCTGCATCTTCTGGTGCACACTTTTAACTGCAATCATGTATCTACAGTCCACTGCACTGGATATCCTAACATATCTGAAAAGCAGGAATGTGATTTTAAATCTCATCTTCTGAAGATGACAGAGGACTTTAAAGAGTAAAATAAATTATTTCCTTAAAGAAATACAGGAAAATTCAATAGAAAAGGTAGAAGTCTTTAAAGAGAAACAAAGAAACAAACAAAAAAATCACTTAAAAATGCAGAAAAATGAAATGAAAAGCTGAAAGAAATGCATAAATATCTTCAAAATAGATATCTGAAAATAAAAATTGGATAAATAAGAAAATACAGAGAGACCATAATGGAGGTGGAAAATCTAGGAAAGAAAGCAGAAACCACAGTTACAGGCATCATCCACAGAATACAAGACAGGAAAGAGAGAATCACAGGTATAAAAGAAACAACAGAAAAAGTTGATACGTTTGTCAAAGAAAATGCCAACTATAAAAAGTTTCCAACAGGAAACATCTAAGAATTTTGTGATATTGTGAAAAGATTAAACCTAAGAATAATAGAAAATAGGAAATAAACAGAGAGAAGATTCCCAGATCAATGATGCAGAAAGTATCTTCAACTAAATTATACAAGAAAACTTCCATAACCTACAAAAATTATTATTATAAACATACAAGAAGGCTGTAGAGCACTAAATAGATTTGACCAAAATAGAAAATTCTCTTGCCAAATAATATTCAACAATTTAAAAGTACACAAAAGAAAGAATATTGAAAGCTACAAGGGAAAAATGTCCAGTAACATATAAAGGTAAACCTAGTAGAATTACATCTGACATTTCAGAAAAGATTGCAAAATGCAAAATGTCCTGGACATATGGTTTCCAGACCCTAACAGACCATAAATGTAAGCCCAGACTACTATTCAAAGGAGAGCTTTCAAATCACCATAGATCGAGAAACCAAGATATTCTATGACAAAAACCAAATTTAAATGATATTTCTACCAATCCTGCCCTACAGAGGATAATAGAAACAAAATGTCACCAGAAAGAGGGTAACTACATGCAAGAAAAGATAAGATAGGTAAGATATTAATTGGCTTACAGAAATGTCAAAATAACACACACACACACACATACACACACACACACACACTACCACCACCAACATCAAAATAACAGGAACTAAAAACCACTGCTTATTAATATCTTAGAAGAGCAGTGAACTCAATTTGCCAATGAAAAGTTATAGGCTAACCAAGTAGATGTTTAAACAGGATCCATCCTTCTGCTGTATACAAGAAACACATCTCAGGAACAAAGATATATATTAACTCAAAGTAAAGGGATGGGTAAACGTTTTCTAAGCAAACACACCCAAGAAACAAGATTCAGTAGCCATCATAATATCTAATAAAATAGATATTCAAATGAAAATAATCAAATGAGATAGAGGACATATTATATTCATCAACTGAAATTATCTACCAACTGATGTCTAAATTTTGTATATTTATGCCCCAGATGCAAAGACATCCACATTAATAACATTTAAATAGCACATTGAACCACAATTAATACTAGAGTGGGACATCAAAACCCACTCTCACCAAAATGGAAACTAAACAGAAATAATGAAACTAACAGATGTTGTGGCACCATGAGGAGAGCAACAATACCAACCAACCACAGCTCCCAGGGTCTAAACCACCAGCCTGGGAGCACTTAGGGAGGGATCCAGGGCTTCAGCTGAATAGGTAAGAGTGGAGGGCCCTGCTAGGCATAGGTGGAAGATGAGATCCTTGACCTCATGAAGCCTGGACGCCCCAGGGGGTGGGAATTTTGAGGGTGGGAAAGTGGGAGTGCGGGGGTAGGTAGGGGTTACATCCACAGAGAAGAAGGAGGAGGGGTAAGGGAATAGGGGGTTCCCGGATGGGTAGGGGATGGGGTAAGGGGACAACATATGAAATGTAAATAAAATATCCAATAAAAAAAATAAAATAAAAAAGAAAGGCAATTCAAAACAAACTTGAGATTCTATCCATTAGAATAGCTAAGATCATAAACTCAAGTAACAGCACATGCTGGCCAGAATGTGGAGAAATGTGCACACTCTTCCTTTGCTGGTGGTAGTGCAAACTTGTACGAATACTCTGAAAAAACATGTATTTCTCAGAAAATTCAAAATAGTTCTACATGAAGACCCAGCTATATTGGTTCTGGCATAGATGCAAAACATGCTTCACTATACCAAAAGGATATGTGCTTTATTATGGTTTATTTGTAATATCCAGAAACTAGAAACATCCCAGAATCCCTACAAATGAAGAATGGTTACAGAAAATGTTGTTCATTTACACAATCAAATTTATTTAACTATTAAAAATAAGAACACTATGAATATTAAAGCAAATATTTTCAACAAGGAAATATCATCCTGATTATGGTAATCAAGGCCCCATAGGATGTAGATGGTATGTGCCCATTTAGCCATAATATACAGGATACCCGTGATACAATCCACAGACCTTAAGAAGCAAAACAAGAAGGAAGGCACAAGCATGGATTCTTGAATCTCACTAGGAAGTAGGAATTAAATAGTCATAGGAGGCAGATGGAGGGAGAGAATTTGGTAGGAGAGGGGATGGGAAGAGGAATGTGGGGGAGGGTCAATATCAGGTATGAGAAGAGACACCAGAGAGGGCCAGAGAGACAGGAGAATGAATAAAAGTCTACAGCTGGGGTTGTGGGAGGCTTCTCTAGACCCTGTCAGAGACCTGGGATGGGGGAGGCTGGCAGGAGTCAATATGGATGTCATTAACTGAGATGTATAACAGACGAAATATGGATCCTGAAAAAAGTCACCTTCTTTGGTTAGACAGCAACCCTAGTGGAGAGATATGGATGCATATTCACCCACAAAACTATAGAGCTAAAACGTGTCCTGTCTAAAAGATACAGGAGACAACGTTGGAGACTGAGAACGTGGCATATCTATTGCTGGGCCAACTTGAGAACCATCGCATGGGCAAGTACCAATCCCAGGTTCTATTAATATATTCTGTTATGCTTGCAGATAGGAACCTAACTTAACTCTCCTCTGAGAGATGCTACCCAGCATCTGAGTGAAACAGATGCAGACTCACGGCCAAATATTAGAGGGTGCTCAGGGACACTTATGGAAGAGTTCAGGGGAGGCTTGAGGGCCTGGAATGGAATAGTAACTCCACAGGATAAACAATAGACTCAACTAACTTGGACCCTTCAGGGAATTCAGAAATTGACCCACCAATCAAAGAGCATACATGGGTTGGATTGAGGCCCACAGAACATACATATCACATTTGCTGCCCACTCTTCATGTGGGTCCCTCAATAACTGGAGCTGAGAATGTCCCTTAAAGCTGTTGTATGTCTTTGGAATCAGTTCCACTAACTGGGCTACCTTGTCTGGCTTCTGTGGGAAACGATTTATCTAACGCTGCAGAGACTCGATGTGACAGGGTAAGGGTTACTTGTGTGGGGGGCATCCTTTCAAAAGAGAAGATGAAGAGAAGAGAAGGGGAGGTGGTATGGAAGAAGGAACTATGAGAGGGAGGAATCTGGGTACCACAATCAGGATGTAAGATAAATTAATGGAAAAAGAAAGAGAGACAAGCAAAAAATAGGAGTGGATTCTTTTCTATTTCATTTCTTTTTTCTCTTTTCTTTTTTTTTTAATGAAAAAGAAATTGGATATTGTTTCAAAAGGTGGGAACAGCTCTATTGCTTTCAACTTTAAAAATAATGTTCTGATTGATTCCATATCATGTAGACCCTAGGAAAGATCCTCTAGCAAACAATTGCTTGCCTCTTTATTGGTAAATTGTCACCATTTTGAGACTTATAGTTCACCAAACTGTAGTACCCTAGGAAACAACTGATCCCATGAACTCTGAGATTCAAAGTAAAATGTTCTTCACTGAAATAATAAACACTTCTTTGTGCAATAGAAGATTAAAGGGAGCCATTTATTTTACTGGGCTATTTACTTCACTAATGGAGACCTGAAATTCCCAGAGTGTCTCACAATGGGAGTGACAGTGATAGGTTTGTGTCTTTAAATATATACCATTGTGACTGCCAAGTTGCAAAGATAAACCTTTCTGAAGAATAATAGGGTATATTTTTGCTTGTGAAACGAACGGGCTTTATTGAGTTATTTCCCTGGTTCGAGAGAAAAGGACAGCTGTTCCCCCCACCCCTGTTCCTTCCCAGCCAGTACTGATTTACTAGCCCTGTGCCCTGTTTCTATTCATTTGCTTCTTCTTCAGTTGTACCATTTTTACCACCATAGCTAAACTGTTCACTCTTGCATTTAATGATTATAGTCTGAGAACCACTATCTGTTCTCTTTTCCATGGTATCTCCCAACACAAATTATCCTTTCAAGAGTGTAGTTTAGTACAAGTGTTGTACACCTGTGTGCATGTGAGTGTGGACAACAGAGGTTGATATAGAATATCTTCATCAATTGTTCTCCATTTGTTCTCCCTGGCACATTATTTTTTAATGGCCTGAGACCTGCAATTCAGCTATGCTGCCTGTCCAGTGACTCCAGAGTCCTTTCTTTATGCCTCCTTATGTCTAGGATTTCATGCAATTAAAGCCACATGTGGTTTAAGGTTGTTGTTTTGGATAAGAATCCAGGTACTTATGCTTGAATGACTAACAGAATACAAAATAAGTTATCTCCCCAGCCACTAAAACTTGTTACATTCACCCTTAATATAGGACTAAGTTAAAAATTTCACTTATTTTTAAATGATTTTTAACAAGGTAATAAATAAAATTTTGTTTCCAGGATCCCTATTTATATCTATATCATGATGTCCAGGCCTATTCTAATTTCTGAGTACAGAATCTTCCTAAGACTATAAAATATATCATAGGGGCCCAGCATTTAATTCCTTCTTGTCTTCTCTCTCTGACTCCTCAGTCTCATTACAAAGTCTGCACCTTCTGTCTGCTTAAAAATGCTTCTGTGAGCACTTTGGGCACAATCAAGAATGTTACTTTATCAGTCAGATTTTTAAAGCTTTAGGATATTTAATAGGTAGATAGATCAGCCTACACAAATTGGCTTTATTTCTTGACCTTCATTCACATATTAAGTAATCAAATTCTAATACTAAATAGCATAATATTAAGCACAATAAAATTACTTGGACTCAAAAAAGATTATTATAGCTCTTTATTAAAAATATCAAAATAAATTAAATAAAATTGAAAAGTTTAATTAGTTTAGAGGAAAAAGGAAACAATGTTGAAATAATTAGAGTCACTAATATATTTGTAATTAAATCAATTGTAACAGTTGGTAATTCATAAGGTTTGTTTTTTTAAACAGACTTCACTTTGTTGAACACTATATATGTTCCTGTACAACTTTGGAAATTAAATGATCTTTGTAGGATTTATAAAAAGATTTTAAAATATCAGGTTATTGTGGGGTCTGTGTTTGAAAGACAATAGGTGTCCTACAGTGTCATCCTTAACCTTTAAGAAATTAGGGATATTTTATAAACTCTTTGAAAATAGTTTTTCCATTTCTATTTTTGTTTTCGTTTTTCTTTTTTATTATTTTTAATTTGGACACTGAACCAAAATCAAAACAAACTAAATAGAAATCCAGTCACCTGAAAACTTCCAGGATAAAAAAGGAAGCAAGCAACAAAATGTAAAGCAAATTTTAAAATGGGGAGAATTATTTGCAAAACATGTCTGATGAGAAGATAGGAACAAAACTGAAAATCTAAACAAAACAAAACAAACTAAAAAGAAAAAATGATATTTCTCTTACGTAAAATGTGCCAGACTTATGTGCAAGGGTAACTCAACCTTATTCATCAACAAGGAAATAAGGGTTGATCTCAATTATGTCTGCATTAAAGCCTGATTGATAAGTAAGTAGAATTTCACTAAAATTTCAGACAGAAAAGTATTTTTTGTAGAATGTGATGAAGAGCCCTGATTAGTCATGACCAGTATCAGAACTTCACTAAATAGGAAGATCATTGTTCAAAAGATATCTGTGTGTGTGTGCGTGAGTGTGTATGTGTGTGTGTGTGTGTGTGTGTATGTGTGTGTGTGTGGAGGGGGGTGTATTGGTGTAGGGAGTCATAGAGATTCAATTTAATGATATCCAAGTTAGATATGCAAAAACTTTTTATATTGAACTAGAAAGGTAAAAGAAACTAATGATTAATCCTAGTATTCTATGTTTGGATTATGCCATTTTGAACATAAATGAAATGATTTGCTGTTTTTCTTTCTTCACTTAGAGCAGTAAAATATATACCCATGAAAGTTGTTACAAACATCAACTACATTCTCTGAAACTGGTTTTAGTCTATGAAGTAAAAACAGCACATTGAAATAAAATTCAATGGCATAAAAGTAAACACAACGTGCAGTAGACAAAAAGAGAGAAATATTTCATATTGTCAAAAGGCAGAATTCAAGCAAAAGAGGTTTAAGCCATCCATTGCCTTTTGTTTGTCAAAACATAATTTGGCTTTCTGTGGTCTACTTTCATTTCCTCATCCCCCATTGCTACACACGTCTGTTCAGTTTCCTGACCCTCTGTATATCTCCCAGGTCTCTTCTCACACCTGATCCTGCCCCCTCCTCTTTCCCCTCTCTCTCTTCTCTTCTTCCCAAATCTCACTCAGCCTCTGTTTCCCGAGATTATTTATTTTGTTCCCCTGTCTAAGTAGAACTTAGGCTTTGCTCTTCCTTCTTCTTGAGCTTCATATTGTCTGTTAAGTTGTATTGCAGGTATTCTAATCTATTTGCCTAATATCAGTAAGTATATACCATGTGTGTTTTTTTGTGATTGGGTTACCTTACTCAGAATGATATTTTATAGTTCCATCAATTTGTCTGAGAATTTCATGAATACATTATTTTTAATGGCTGAGTAGTACTCCATTGTTTAAATGTATCAAATTTTCTGTATCCATTTCTCTGTTGAGGGACATTTGGGTTGTTTCCAGTAACTAGCTATTAAAGATAAGGCTAATATAAACACAGTGGAGCATGTATCCTTGTTATATGTTGGGGCATCTTTTGGGTATATGCCAAGAAGTGGTATAGCTGGTTCCTCAGGTAATGCTATGCCCAATTTTCTGAAGAACCATCAGACTAATTTCCAGAGTGGTTGTATCAGCTTCTGCACGTTCTGGCAAGAATGTGTCACCTGTAACCTGAGTTTATTTATTTATTTTTTATCTTAGCTAATCTGACTGGTATGATGTAGAATTTCAGGGTTGTTCTGATTTGCATTTCCCTAATGATTAAGGATGTTGAATCCTTTAAGTGTTTCTCGGCCATGTGAGATTTCTCAGTTGAGAATTCTCTGTTTATCTATGTACTCCATTTTTAATAAGATTATTTGGTTCTCTGGAGTCTAATTTCTTGAGTTGTTTGTTTATTTTGGATATTAGCCATCTAGGATGGAAGGTTGGTAAAGGTATTTTCCCAAACTGTAGGTTGCCTTTTTGTCCAGACACCAGAAGTCAAGAGGCTCCAAGGACCCAGCTGGTAAGACAATAGCTGAAATATCCAACAAAGGGGAATGGGAACCATTAGATACCATATCCAGAGGTTAAGCATGGCCTGAATTGAGGGATAGGGCCACACACCCTTCTCAATACGCTAACCCTGCATTGCTCCTTTCTAAAGAAAATAAAGGGACAAAGAATGGAGCAAAAACTGAAGAATGGACATCCAGAGTCTTCCCTACCTGAGCATCCAACTCATATACAGCCAACAAACGCAGACACTATTGCTGATGTCAAGGAGTACCTGCTGACAGGATTCTTATATAGCTGTCTCCCAAGAGTCTCAGCCAGAGCCTTACTGATATAGATGTGGATACTCATAGTCAACTATCAGACTGAGCAGGGGGACCCCAATGGAGGAGTTAGAGAAAGGAATGAAGGAGCTGAAGAGGTTTGCAACTCCATAGGAAGAACAACAATATTAACCAGACACCCCAGAGCTTCCAGGGAGTAAATCACCAACCAAATGATACATGACCCATGGTTTCAGCTCCATATGTAGCAGAAGATGGTCTTGTCTGTCAGCAAAGGGAAGGGAAACCCTTGGTCCTGTGAAGGATTGATGCACCAGTGTAGGCAGTAGGGTGAGAGTGGGTGAGTGACTGGGGGAACACTCTTGTGGAGGCAGAGGGAGGAATTGGGATGGGGGTTTGGAGAGGAAACTGATAACTGAGATAACATTTGATATGTAAATAAGTAAAATAACCAAAAATATTAAAAGAAAAAAAACATAATTGAGTATTTGTTGTAGAAATTGGAAATACTATTCAAAGATACTTGATCAATAGAATGTTAGTGTTTGATTAAAGATCCATCTTCAATTCACTGAAGTTCCTTGCTTAGCTAGCTGAAGTTCAGGCATCTTTGAAGAAATAGTCTTTTAAGTGGCACTTTACTACTATGTCAGCATGCAGTGAAATAAAATGTATTTAGGCCACCTTTGTCCATATTGGTTTGATTTAACAGAATATACCAGTTTTCCTGGAGGGTGAATTTAGTTCTTCCTTGAGATGGAGAAGTGATTCCAAGAGGACATGTTTATTGAATTCATAATTCAGCATTTTCTTATATTTTGTGTATGTTATTTCTGTTATAAAAATATCATTTTCACCAGTGACTAAGAAAAATATGCCTAATCTACCATTAAATTCTAACCTCTAGACATATGCAACCTATGGCCGCCTGAACATGAAGGAAGTACACATAAGGCTTACATGTCAAGAATCTGTCAAGAAAGGAAGAAGGGTTTACAAGTTACTACAATTTATCTCAGATAGACTCTGGGATAGGGAGACCAGTGTATTTAGTTGTAAATATCTTCTGAGCTTTATGGCTCCAAAGAATAACTCTAAACCCATGGTCACACAGATGGCGTTGGTTAACTCCCACAAATGAACATTTGTGGGAGGTGATGTGTGTGGGGATAGGGGCATGGTGGGATAACAGTGGTCATGAGACAGAGATTTGTATACAGATACAAAATTATAAAATAAATAAATACAGAATCTTTATGTAAAACTTTCAAGAAAAGAAACACCTTTAAATGTTAGAAACATTTTTTTTTTACCATATTCTTCAAAGGAAAATACTCCTGAGAGTATCCTGCAGTATAAATAACAATACAGTCAAAATTTATTTTTAAAATAGTTTTACATTACAGAATTGCTGAGATGATCCCCTTAATAATTTTCAACATTTCATAAGTGAATTTATTACTTCCATGCTTTAAAGTATACAATTAAACCTAGAAGAAAAATGTTTGATTCCAGTTTCCTACAGGAGATTCTTAGAGCAATGAACTAATGTGTGACCCTTTTTGTGATTGAGGGACAAACTTACTGGATCCTATGGAACCAATACCAGCAAAGAAATTCTTCAATTTCCATAGGCATATTTTCTTGCAGCAATACAGTTAGTCCAACAGACTAAAGAGCACACAGAATTTTTAATTCAAGACACAGAATCATGCTCAAAAATTTATGTACCATCTTGTATCTAGGCAATTGCTGGAACAATATGGGAGACTGCAATTGTCTTGATTGGGAAGCTGATGAAATAAATATTTCCGGGATTTTAGGGAGCACAGAGTTACAGTCTCAAAAAAAAGTTTCAGTCAATTTTAATATATGTCTCATTCAATTGTGTGGCACTTTGGGGTTTTATACTGAGCCACCAAGAAAGGATTAAATAAACATAAATTCAGATGATATTGTTACGGATTGTATATGAGATCCAATGACAGAGTTTATACGAGTATTTGAACACTTGTTGTAAATTACATGGTTTTCCTAAGTCCTGCATGTGTATTCAAAATATCTCCAGCTTTCTACCATAAATTGGTGTACATTATTCATACATAAATGGGTCATATGCTTGACTCTGGCCCTTTCAAGACTGCCGATTAAATGCCTGTATTATTCTGGAATACATACTGGAGTTTTTTGAAAAGATTACCTGTTCTCTTAGCACAAAGTCACAATATTTAATGCTCTAAAAGCTTTCCTGGGAAAAGGTGATGGGTAGTATATCCTTTTAACTCCATTTTATTAAAAACTCAAAATATTCTCACAGTGGAGATGATTTTTATCCTCATTTGATCGATTATAATGAAATCTGTTGCAAATATAAATACAAAGATTACATCCAGCATCTGGAATTTACAAGATTTCTTTACCTTTGATAGTCATTTCTTTTTATTTTTAGTTCTTTTTCTAGGTGTCCAGGGATAACCTTGAAGTATGATCCTTCTTATCTGTCTCATGCATGTGGAGATTATAGTTATTTGCTACCAAGTTCTATTTATGTGGTTTCAGGGATTGAAGCCAGGGCTTTAGACATGTCAAACAATTACTCTTCCAACTGACCTACATCCCTATCCATATTCTGATAGAAAGTAGATGAGATCATACAAGGAAAATTGAAATTTTCAAGGTGATTTTGGCAACTCTTGAAAGCATTGAGAAGTTTTTTTTTTTGTCTGCCAAAGACAAAAAAAAAAAAAAAAAAAGAAAGAAAGAAAAAAAAGAAAAGAAAAAATATCATGTATGTCCTGGAGTATTTATTAAAGTATGGTGATGAGTTATCTTGTTCTAACTTAAATTATTTAACAAGGAGTTTTGGTAAATCATAACTACTTCTAGATATAATTCAAGGTAGCCAGATCTGGTTGAGATAGTAAAAAGGGTAAGTAGGAACATGCTGTGTTAATTACTTTTCTCATTGTCATGATAAAATACCTGAAAAGAGACAACTTAAATAGAATATCTATATCATCTGATTCTACCCAGGTCTCAGGAACTACTGAAGATTAAGGGAAAGAAATACTATACAGATATAAGGCTTAGGAGAGTCAAGACAAAACAGTGTCTTCTGGATATGCTATTGCTACTTTACTTACGAAAGGACAGCAGATGTTTCCTGGGCATGATGTGTACAACACCAAGCCAATAAATATTCCAGCATTGCTAGATTTAGAGAATATTGTCTTCTACTCTAAGCTTTAGACCTATTAAGAGTTGATGGCTGCTGTCCTAAGGAAGGCATTATTCTTTTTGGGTGTAGCCTCTGGTACCAATGCTGAACCAATGCTGGTGAATGTTTCAACCACATGAGTGTATGATAGGGGCAGATTGAACTGACAAGTTATATACAATATAAAACAAAGACTATATGACATTGGGAGTTGGATGGGGAAAGAAAGGTAAATTTGGAAGGACTTAATGAAAATAGTAGTGGAGAAAATGATGAAAATATACTGTATACATTTATGAAATTCTCAAGTAATTAATAAAGCATGGTATATGAAATATAGATCCCACTTAAGGGAGAAAAGTTTTATTGTAGTCTCCAGTTCCCAGGATAAATGATGGCAGGAAAAGTACAGCAGCAGAAGCAGGTGAAATAATCACCACAGCATCTAAAGTCAGGTATTGAGAAGGGAATAGAAATATGGCTGGCAACTAAAACCTCAAGGCCAAGGCCTTTTGTCTGCTTCATACAATGAAACACTTCTTAAAACTCCCACAACCTTCTTAAACAAAATCAAATCAGGATCTGGGGAACAATTGCTGAGTCCATAGGGGAAATTCCTCATTGAAACTACCAGACCCGATAAATATTAACTGTGAAATACAATGTCAAAGGTCACTCTCATTCCTGTTTACTATGCCTATGTTATATCCGTACACATCAGCAATAAGTGGGAGAGAGGGCTTTCTTATGCTACATGGGCCTCAGTATGAATGTAAAATTTCTATTCTTAACTTATTTCTGAATGATTTTATCTTTTGTACTCTAATCATATATTTTCTTCACTGTTTCTTTTCATATAACCATATTGATATGCAGAAGAATGTGGAAGATATAATCAGAAAGCATGTAACCTGGTACAAACCTTGCTGCTGGCATATTTAATTGGCAGTTAGCTCATGTGTGCATTAGAAATCATTCTACACATGGTCATCTGCCTCATTTGAATTCTGCTCTACTTATTGGCTTTAAGCAAAGAGATTCTACTCATGTCCTAGGCCAATATTTCACTGGCATTATTATTTATTTATCATGATTCAGCTATCATATCAACAGTGTATTTGTTTCAATATTAAAATTTAATTTCACATTATCAAACCACAGACAAGCTAAAAGTATTCTTGCTTGTCAAACAGCAAAGAGAAGTATTTTTGAAGATTTATTTCCATTATGTATATAATTTTGCTTGTATTTTGTGAAGTTTCAAATTATAGGTATACAGGAAGGCATTTTATTACTTTGAAATTTTAGAACCCTGAATATTATAATGTACCCCATTAGAATCAAAGTACTGTATAATAATACATTACAGATAAACTCACACCTCTAGCTTGAGAGGGGTTATAAAACTGATATAAAATAACATTTTTTTCTTATTTCTCTAGCACTTTATGCACTTCATTTACTGAAAAACATAAAATGGTTCATAAAATATTTACAAGTACTTTGAAGGTCTCTGAAAACATAAATTGAGTTGTGCAGTATCTCTGGCTTTATATATAATTCGTTGTTTTAGAACACAGCAGTCTAGCTTTTATTTTATTTATTTACTTTTAAATTTGCGTTTCCATGCTTTTCAATGCTTAAATCTATGAGATAAGGACATTTCTAGTTTCATTAAAATGTTTAAGATTGTTTCTATTATTGCTGAGAAAATTTCACATGTATATTTTGGATTCGCAGTTGCTTTATCAGATGATTTATGTTGTTTTATTTTCTTACTTGGTGTATGTGTATATATGGTATATCATATACATATACCACATCCACGTATGTGTTGTGGATGTGATTTAATGCTTGCAAAATGATTTAGAGTCTTTTGTGATTGGCTTACTTCACTCAGGATGATAATTTCTAGTTCCATCCATTTACCAAGGAACCTCTCAAATTCATTGTTTTTAATAGCTGAGTAATACTCCATTGTGTAAATATACCACATTTTTTTGAATCCATTCCTCAGTTAAAGGACATCTGGGTTCATTCCAGCTCCTTGCTATTATAAACAAGGCTGCTATGAACATAGTTGAGCATATGTCCTTGTAATATGTTCGAGCATCTTCTGGGTATATGCCTAGGAGTGGTATAGCTGGATCCTCAGGTAATGCTATGTCCAATTTTCTGAGGAAACGCAAGACTGATTTCTAAAGTGGTTGCACCATCTTGCAGTGCCCCCAACAATGGAGGAATGTTCCTCTTTCTCCTCATCCTCACCAGCATCTACTATCACCTGAGTTTTTAATTTTAGCCATTCTGACTGGTGTGAGATGGAATCTCAGGGTGAGTGAAGTAAGCTAGTCACAAAAGAACACACATGGTATTCACTCACTGATTATCGGATATTAGCCCAGAACCTTGAAATGCCCAAGATGCAACTCACAGGCCACATGAAGCTCATAAAAAAGGAAGACCAAGTGGGGGTGATTCAGTTCTCCTTAGAAGGAGCAACAAAATTCTCAAGGGACCAAATATGGAGACAAAGTGAGGGACAGAAATTGAAGGAGGGGCCATTTGAAGACCTTTCCACCTGAGTATCCATCTCATGTGCAGTCACCAAAGGTAGATGCTGATTTGGAAGTCAGGAAGTGCATGCTGATAAGAGCCTGATATGGATGTCTCCTCAGAGGTCTTCAAGAGTGTGACATATTCAGAGGCAGATGCTCATCACTAGCCATTGAACTGATCATGGGGTTCTCAATGGAGGAATTAGAGTGAGGACTGAAGGAGCTGAAAGGGTTTGTGGCACCATGAGGAGAGCAACAATACCAACCAACCACAGCTCCCAGGGTCCTAACCATCAGCCTGGGAGCAGTTAGGGAGGAATCCAGGGCTTCAGCTGAATATGTAAGAGTGGAGGGCCCTGCTGGGCACAGGTGGAAAATGAGATCCTTGACCTCATGAAGGCTGGATGCCCCAGGGGGTGGGAATTTTGAGGGTGTGGAAGTGGGAGTGGGGGGATAGGTGGGGGTTACATCCACAGAGAAGAAGGTGGAGGGGTAAGGGGATGGGGGGGTTCCCGGGTGGGTGGGGGATGGGGTAAGGGGACAACATATGAAATGTAAATAAAATATACAATAAAAAAATGATTTGGAGTCCCAAAAATCACATGTGAATCCCACATATGAGATACTGAGGGTGCCTGCACTTAGCTGATTCTGTTTGGTAAATAAAATTGCTGGTGTCCAGTGGATAAGCAAGAAGACAGAACCAGGACTTTCAGAATTGCCTGAAAGGGGACTGAAAAAGAAGCACAATCAACACGTCAAGAGAGGAGCAAGATCCAGGCTACATCTGCTAGAGGGGTAATATCCAAAATATAAAAAGAACTCAAGAAATTATACTCCAGGCAATCTAATAACCCTATTAAAAATGGGGTGCAGAGTTCAACAAAGAATTTTCAACTGAGGAGTATCGAATTACTGAGAAGTACCTAAAGAAATGTTCAACATCTTTAGTTATCAGGAAAATGGAAATAAAAACAACCCTGAGATTCCACTTCACACCAGTCAGAATGGCTAAGACTAAAAAACTCAGATGACAGCAGATGCTAGCCATGATGTGGAGAAAGAGGAACACTCCTTCATCGTTGGTTGGATTACAAACTGGTACAACCAATCTGGAAATCAGTCTGGTGGTTCCTCAGAATATTGGACTAGTATTACCTGAGGACTAAGCTAAATCACTCCTATTAGTTTTTCTATCCATCTTTGTTTACATACACACACACACACCAAACAAGCTCCCGTCAATATTAGGACATTTTTCTTCATGTATGACATACAGTTTTTCAGTCTATTAATCATGTGCACAAACCTTTAGACTTACAATAAATTATTTTAAAATTAATGTTGTTGATAATTCAGTTTGAAAGCAAGCAGCTAATACAATACAATGCTATAGAATAACTTGTGTCTTAGGTTCATTTTCTTGGTCCTTAAACAATAGCTTGTTACATGAGAAAATTATGCTTCCTGATTAGACTACTTCAGGCATATGAAAAGGAGAATAATACTTCAGGTTGTACAGACCCATAAGCTACTAAGTAGGAGTGGGAATAGTCTTGATGAATCAGGTTTGTCCTGAGTTCATCCAGGTCTCTAGCCTTGTCCCACTTTGGTGAGACCAAGACTAAGTCTATTGTGAAGTAACTTTCTCCAGTTTCAAAAATTCTATCCTGAAGAGCATTCCTTAAAGGTTTGGAGCTTCTAAGTTGAAAGAGAGAGGAGAAAGACACAGAACATTCTAGAAGTAAACATAATAAGGCACAACAAGTTTTTGAAGGTAACAAGATATACAGAGCCTCTCCTCAATGTTATAGAAGTAGTAAACAACTACTAAGGGAAGAAATTCTCCAACAAGCCATTCAGCATTGTGTGCACATCATCCAGAGAGCTGTAGACATGCATCTTTGGTGTATCATCATCCTGAGTGCACTGAATTTTTGGTGATACTAATAATTTGAGTTGAATCATCATATCACTTCAAGGAAATCTAATAAATACATTGGTTTGCCAATTCAGATCTTGGTAAAATTGTCCTTCTGATCCGTCCCTGTTACTTTATCTTGCTTAAGTAAATATTTATGTTACTTCTCTCTAGTAAAGTCTAACAGAATACTTTCCCATTTGATCTTCCATGTAGTTTAGCTTTATTTTCTGTTCTAAAATGGTTCAAGGTGTCTTTAGCTATTAAATATGTTGGGTTTGCCTGTCAATAAATGTTGGGTAAGAAGGGAGCCTCATTTTCTCAAGTCATTTCTTTATCAGTACTAGGCACTATTACTCCAGGATCACAACAGTCTCCAGGAGTAGCACTGGGTGCCAACAATGTGAAGTGAAACTTTTGGCAGTGGCAGGTTATAAGAGATCCAGATGTGTTAGCAGCAGTCTTCATATGTGAAGTTTCTTCATTCTCTTTCTGCTTTTATTGTATTTTATCACATGACTATAAAAATTATTCTCTTCAGTTCTTTATTTATGATTCATTCACAAGTTGACCACTTCTTTAAAAGTTATACTGAAGTAAAGGTAATTTTCTAGAATTCGTATGAACCCTTGATTCCAAATTGATTTTTTACCAGATTTCTAAATTGTAAAAAGAGAACTCCCAGAGCACTGGAAACACTACATGAGTGAAGTAGTATTAGCATTAATGTCTTCAAATATTATTCTGACAAATATATAGCCATTCATCATCTACCTACTTGATCTCAGTCTTGGTCATCTACCATCACTGTATATTTGTATCACAGCTAATCTTGAAGAAAAGAGGTTTTTTTTAATTTTTATTGGATGTTTTATTTGCATTTCCTATGTTGTCCCCTTACCCCATCCCCCACCCACCCAGGAACCCCCCATCTCCTCACCCCTCCTCCTTCTTCTCTGTGGATGTAACCTCTATCTACCCCCCAACTCCCACCTCCCCACCCTCAAAATTCCCACCCCCTGGGGCATCCAGCCTTCATGCAGTCAAGGTTCTCTTCTTACACCTATGCCCAGGAGGGCCCTCCACTCTTACATATTCAACTGAAGCGCTGGATCCCTCCCTAAGTGCTCCCAGGCTGGTGGTTTAGACCCCGGGAGCTGTGGTTGGTTGGTATTGTTGCTCTACTCATGGTGCCGCAAATCCTTTCAGCTCTTCTTCAGTCTTCACACTAACTCCTCTATTGAGAACCCCATGATCAGTTCAATGGCTAGTTGTGAGCATCTGCCTCTGAGTATGTCAGACTCTTGAAGACCTCTGAGGAGATATCCATATCAGGCTCTTATCAGCATGCACTTCCTGACTTCCACATCAGCATCTACCTTTGGTGATTGCACATGGGATAGATACTCAGGTGGAGTGGTCTTCAGATGGCCCCTCCTTCAGTTTCTGTCCCTCACTTTGTCTCCATATTTGCTCCCTTGAGTATTTTGTTGCTCCTTCTAAGAAGGACCGAATCACCCCCACTTGGTCTTCCTTCTTTATGGGCTTCATGTGGCCTGTGAGTTGCATCTTGGGCATTTCAAGGTTCTGGGCTAATATCCAATAATCAGTGAGTGAATACCATGTGTGTTCTTTTGTGATTGGCTTACCTCACCCAAAATGATAATTTCTAGTTCCATCCATTTACCTAGGAACCTCTCAAATTCATTGTTTTTAATAGCTGAGTAATACTCCATTGTGTAAATATACCACATTTTTTGAATCCATTCCTCAGTTGAAGGACATCTGGGTTCTTTCCAGCTCCTGGCTATTATAAACAAGATGGTATGAACATAGTTGAGCATATGTCCTTGTTATATGTTCAAGCATCTTCTGGGTATATGCCTAGGAGTGGTATAGCTGGATCCTCAGGTAATGCTATGTCCAATTTTCTGAGGAACCACAAGACTGATTTCCAAAGTGGTTGCACCATTTTGCAGTCCCACCAACAATGGAGGAGTGTTCCTCTTTCTCCACATCCTCGCCAGCATCTACTATCAACTGAGTTTTTAATCTTAGCCATTCTGACTGGTGTGAGATGTAATCTCATTGTTGTTTTGATTTGCATTTCCCTGAGGACTAAGGATGCTGAACATAAGAAAAGAGTTTAAATAATGAAATTCAGAGGGAAGGACATATACTAAAAATAAAAGTTCTTATTAAATAACTTACATTTAAGGGAAAATTTTTATTTGATATGTTATCCCACATCCATCCAGCTGCACAACTGCTTGGGGAAGCAGAATGCAGGGAGTTTGACTTTGTTTATTCTACCCTTCTGTTGATGTGGGTGCTGGACATTTAGGTAGTGCTGAGGCAACATCTGGGTGTGGGAAATCAGTAGCATTAGGTTTGGGAAACTTGACGCTGGTTCTGGGGGTCCCCGAGCCTGCAATGAGGCTGTGTCCCTGTAGTTCTCAGAGTCTTGGACAACTAGGCAGTGCTGGGAGTAGCAGAAGGGCTGGTAATGGAGTCGGGATGCCTGAGGGCTGGGAACAGCATCTAGCTTGTCTAAGCAGGGTGATTATCCTTAGCTTGGTGGAGATAGGCTTGGTGGTAGTAGTATCTGGGAGGACAAAGAGTCCTTGTAGAGAAGAAAGCAGCTCTGTAGACAAAGGCCTTAACCCATATCCCTTAATGTGGATTTTGAAAAAAGAGACAGTCCGTGGTTGTAAACAGTTTATTGGTTTTTCATGGTGGAAAATGGATGTTTAGTGTACTATATCCAACTTTTTAGGGTGGGGCCTGAGATTAAATACCTTTTGCAGGGAGGGATGACTGGGAAGGGAACTTTATTGGGTAAGCCCTCTGGGCCTCTGGGTACCTCAGTAGCATGGAGAACTCTTTTTGGTTTATGTGACCATAGAACATGTTTCTTTTATAAGAGAACCATAGCAAGTGTACCAAGTCAGGACTCTGGGAGGGAGCTGGGAGTCCCCTAAGTCTCAGGTAGGTATGTGCCCACTGAGTCTTCGGGTCTTGACCTGCTCTACTTTACCAAACTTCCTTGTGTGGTTTTGTGTCCCACACTGGAATACATATACAATGGAATGTTTTCCATCTTAAGGATTAGTAGTCATATTGTTTACTGAAAGTAGATGCAACTGAAGAAAATCATATTAAGTAACATAAGCCAGTCAAAGAAAATACCATATTCTTCTTTAATTTTTTTTAAGATTTACTTTACTTATATGTCTCCATATTTGTGATTATATACATAGGTTGTTTTAGATGGCAGAAGAAGGCATAGCACTTTGCAGCAAGTCACTCAACGTAAGTGCTGGCAACTGAACTTAGATCCTTAAGAAGAGCAACAAAACTAGTAACAGCTAAGCTATCTCTTTAGCCTTTTTTCTCATTTGTGATTACTCTATTTTATATATTTACAAACTTCAGGTACAAATATATAATAAAGTGAAATTGTCTAGGACAACAAAAAAGTAAAAGGAAAAGTGGGAAGGACAAAAAGCAGGCAGAATGGTAAATATATATTCAATATACAGTTCTTATGGATTGAACATTTGAAGACATTTAAAATAAAATATGAAAATTATGTTTAACTCTCCATATATAATTATCTGCAGACAAGTGCAGGTACCCACAGAGGTTAGAGACAGAACATCTCCCTGTATCTGGTACTACAGATTATTTTGAGCCTCCCAGCATAGGCGATGGGAAAAAACTCAGATCTTATGCAAGAGCAGTATGTGCTTTAAACCATGAAGGTACTTTTCCAGTTCTCAAGCTTAAAAAAATAAATATTATATACTGATATATTATTTTAAAATCGAAAATCCAAAAGTTAATTTTATCATTAAATTTGTAGAGTGTCTAAAAACAAATATTAGTGCATTTGGAACACTGGATAGGTTTTAAGTTTCAAAATGATACCAGATGGTTAAGTGGCAGGAAATAGTCCCTTGTAATCTGTCATCTTGATATTCTTTTCCATCATCTTATCTTATTTTAAAGTGTTGTTTCAGTTTTATATAATATAGTGTATGGGGCAACAAAAGTAGTAGCATTTTACTTACATGATCTTAGAATTTTGATGCCATGAAAATAATTGAAGCTCATAATTGATTATTGGTTTCCAGGCAATAGTGATAGTTGGAAAGACAAAGCAATTTTTAGAAGATTGAACCTTTTTGAAGGAAGTGGGTCATTGATAACTGATTTTGAGACTTCATAATGGAATACTACTCCTTTTCACTCTTTGATGTTATATTACCAAGTGGCTTCCTACTCCTGTTACCATGGCTTCTCTACCTATTGTTATATTATGCCCCTTGTGATAAAATATATCTCTTTTTATCTGTCAGGAAAAATTAACTCTTTCTCCTGTATATAGCTTTTTAATAGGATGTTTTGTCCCAGCAATAAAATGTTAAATAATCACAAACATCAACTGAATGAAGTAGAGAGAAATCTTGAATTCTTTTGGTATGTGTGCTTATGTGTGTGTGCACATAATTCATGCAGGAAGGACAGAGTTCAATAATTGCAGTGTTTCTTAGTGACACTTCATCCTATTTTTTGATACAAAGTATCAAATTGAATATCTTTTGTCCTATAGAATATTTATTTCCACTACCCCAGAGCTGATATTACAAACATACACCTTGCTATCTGGATTAAAAAAAAATAAATGTGGATTATAGGCATCAAAATCAAGTTCTCTTGTTTGCATGTCCAAAAAGATACAAACAGCCCTTTCTCAGCTACCTGCAATTCTTGAATGTTTGTTTTTTCAGAACAGAGCAAGATTTGTGCAATGGAAAACTATGATCTGTCTTCTTTAGGAACTTTCACTCAGAGCATAAACATAATATGACTGGTTCTCAAAATTTCAGTCTGAATTTTTTTCTGTAAGTTATAATGGCATGACATATTCTTCATGTACCTTTACCTGATTTATGCTATATCCAGAGACAGGGCACTGACTTATCTTTCAGTACTCACTGCCTGCATGAGAAAAAAAGATACAATTGTTATCTAGGGAGATTTTAAGCATGATATAAACAATCACCACATCTGGTGCAGTCTATAAATAGTGGATATGAATTGTTAAACATAACTTAAGTAACTACTATTTGAGTAACATTGAAAATATTTTATTTTAATTAATTAAATGAGAATCTAATATGACCATGGGTTTGACTATGTGACTATCAACTTGCAATATTTAACTATCATAAACAGTTTGTAACATCAGTTATTAAAAGAAATGAGATAAAACCTTGTTTTATTTAAAGAGTTTTATAGGCACAATGCCTATATAAGAGGAACAAGTTAATTTTAAATTTTGTATCAATATAAAAAGATTTATACCAATGGAAACTTAAAATATGCATCAATATACAAAATTCTGTACCAATGTAACAAAATATACACTCAATTTTGCATTAAAATATAAAGCTATCTATCAGTGTATGATCATAGTTATAAAATTATTTTTAAGAGTAGATTTAATAATCCACTCCTATTTACCTACTTAAATATAAAATTGCTATATATCACTTTTGTCTTTTAAACCTCTTTCCCTTTATCTAAGAAAGCAAGAAAGATAGAGAAGAGGAAAGGAAAGAGCGAAATCTCTTCTTTAAGATTTTTATTTAGATTCCTCCCTGTCCATCTTGATAATTATTTGTAAATCATCCCCTAAAGTGACCTTATATCAATTATTCATAAAATAACTAAAACTATCCATCCCATTGGGATTGTAACTATGGTCTCTTTACAATTGCCTACTGCTAAATTGGTGTAAATAATTCTTGTTTGGGGACCCAAAAGGATATTGGAAAAATCATTATGTCAAAGTAAATCTAGTTGGTAATATTTTTTGTCCAGTCTCTATATTGAGAAAGTTCAGGGTTAATTACAATATTGACTGGGAACACCTGAAAAGAAAGATGAACCAAAGTCATCATGATTAACAGATCTTTCTGAAGTTGTTTTTGAGGCAAGTCTCTGGAAACAGAATTGTTGAGGCAGGATCAGTCACCCAGCTGACACAATAGGTCATTTCAGCATCCCTGAAGGGGAATCTTGTCAGTGTTGCCTTTTGGTATTTTATTTTCTAATATACAAACCTTACAACCAATATTTTGTTTTATAAAGGTATTTGTATGAAATGTACAAGGTGAACAGATAAGATAATGATAACATTTTGTTCCTTGTTTCAGCACCTCAAACAAATGTTTGTTTAGAAGTTAGTTGGATCATATAAAAATCATACTATAAATATTCTTTCATACCATATAAAACTATGGTGTGAGGAATCGTGAGGTCTCTGTAGCCAACAAAATCCACTGGCAATGTATAGTTGAAGGATTAGTAAGAGAGATTTTTAAATCTCAACCAGATTTAGGAGTATTCCCATGTTGAATTTTCATCAAATCATGTTATTTGTCCTATTTGCTTTTCTTATTTTTTTTTTTTATTTCCTTATTTTCTGCAGCCAAGTCCTTCAGGGAATCTTTCTTTATTTATCTGATGTTATTAATTTAGAAGGAATTCAAAGCCTTTTTTTTTCTTTTGTGTTAACATAAATATAGAGCCTCTCTATGAAAATTGTATAGTTAGTTCAGCCATTTAAAGTCATCAAAAGTAGAAAAATATTCAATTAAGCAACCTCTCTTTTTTATTTAAGACTTTTCTGTTTTGACCTCTTCCATGGAGAACTTATAATAGGAGTTTAACCTTTCAATTAACAATCATCTTCATTTAGACAATTAAAACAATTTAAAATAATTAAAACAATTTTACACAATTATAATATATTGGGACAGGGTTTCTCTGTGTGGACTGAGTAGCCTTGGATTTGCTATGGCCATTAGGTTGGCCTCAGACTCACAAGAAATATATCTGTCTTTGCTTGTGTATCCCAAGCAGTGAGATCAAATAATTTGATTTATTTATCTATCTACATATCCTTGAAAACATCTCTAATTTTTTTCCTCCTTTTTTAGAGATAAATTTTTTTGTATAAATATATGTATATCTCCTTTCTCTTTATATAAACTAATTTAATATATCTCTATAAATATATTCAACTTTACTTAAATTTCCTTCTATTTACAGTATAAGCATATTCTCAAAGCTATCTGAGAAGTCAGATATGTCCTATAAAGCTCCATTCTCCCAACTCTTCTCAGTTTGCCATCTACAGACCTGTTAATATTGAATCATACAGCCCAAGGATACCTATCAAAGGCCTGCCACACCAGGATCATTGAGATTAGGGCCCCAATCAATACTTACGACAACAGGAAAATCTACAGAATAAAGCAAACTCAATTGCTAAAGGCTCTCAAAATAACATAATCAAATAAATAAATAAATAAACCTAAAGGCTGGAAATGGAAACAGAAGCAATAAGGAAAACATAAAATGAGGGAATCCTGAAGATGGAAAATGTAGGAAAGATAACAGGAACAATAAATGCAAGCATCAACAACATAATACAAGAAATGGAAGAAAGAAGCTCTGGTGAAGAATATACAATTGAAGAAATTGATACATAACTCAAAGAAAATTTGAGCAAAAATTTCTGACAGAAAACATTGAGGAAATCTGGGAAACCGTGAAAAGATCTAACCTAAAAATAATAGAAATAGAAAAAGGTAAAGAGTCCCAGGTCCAAATGAACAGAAAATACTTTAAAGGAAATCACACAAAAAAACTTCCCAAAGTTAAGGAAAGAGATAAATACACAAACTTATAGAACAGCAATTAGACTGGACCTGAAAAGGAAATCCTCCTGGTACATAATAAAACACAAAATCTATAGAACAATGAAAGAATATTGGACGAGAAAAGGGGAAAATGTCAGGTTAAATACAAGGGCTGACCAATTAGAATTACACCTGACTTTTCAACAGAGACTCTAAATTCTAGAAAGGCCTGAATAGATATTTGCATCCTCTTCAAAACCACAGAATCCAACCTAGAATACTCTACCTAACAAAATTCTCAATCACAATAGATGGAGAAAATAAGGTAATTCAAGAAAAATCCATATTTTAACAATATCTGTCTACAAATCTATCCCTAAAGAACATATTAAAATGAATCTCCAATCTAAGATGGAAAACTACATCTAAGAAAAGACTGGAAATAAGTAATTCTGTACTAACAAAACTACTGGAAGCTCAAACACACACATACACACACACACACACACACACACAATAACACCAACAACATCAAAATAACAGGAATTGATAATAAATTATCAGAATTATTTCTCAAAATCAATAAACTTAATTTATCAATGAAAAGACATACACTAACAAAGTGGATAAGAAAAGAGTACCCATCATTCTCTTGTATAGAAGAAACAAACTAAAACAATGCAGATAGACATTACCTCAGAGTAACAGGTTGGAAGATGTTTACCAAGCAAACAGACCCAAGTACCCAGCTTGAGTAGCTAATCTAAAATTGAACAAAATAGATTTTCAGCCAAAATTAATCAAAAGAGACAGGGAAAGACAGCTTATAATTATCAAAGGAAAGATCTGCAAGATGATAACTCAATTCTGAACATCTCTGCACCAACCAGATGGGCATCCACATTTGTAAAAAAAAAAAAAATTGCTAAAGCTTAAACTGCATATGAAACTCCACAAATTAATAGTGGGAGACTTCAATATCTCAATCTCAGAAACTGACAGGTCATCTAGACAATAACTAATCAGAGAAGTAATGAAACTGGTAAATGGACCTAGCAGGTGTTTTCAAAATATTTTAACCAAAGATGTAACAAGATAGCATCTTCTCAGCATTTCATGGATACTTCTCCAAAGTTGACTATGTAGTTGATCACAAAGTAAGCCTCAACAGGTACAAGAATATTGAAATAAAGTCTTCAATCTTGTCAAACCACCATAGAGTAAAGCTTGATGACAAAGGAAACTCTAAAAACCCTACACACTCATGAAAACTGAACAATTCTCTAATCAATGATCTCTGGGTCAAGAAAGAAATAAAGAAAAAATTAAAGACTTCCTGGATTTCAAAACTGCCTTTCTTTTCTGCACCTACACTTGTACTCAGGGCAGATCTGCATTTTTGGTCCTCAAAAGCTTGCCTGTGTCCCCAAAAGATTACTCTAACCAGAGACATAGGTGAGACATCAGGCATAATACCTATACCATCTGGAACCCCCAAAGAGCCCAGCCGACTTATGCTCTGTAATGCCCTTTCAGATTCCCATCTTTCTTGTGGTCTACAACTCCACCTGCACTTGGGACTCAATGTTCCGTGCACCCCAACCCCACAGCTCTATCTGTCTTCTAAGAGGCCTACTCTAACCAGGGGCATAGGAAGCTTGCCCTATCCAGAGATCCAGCAGTATCTGTCTCTCAGGAGGCCTGCTCTAACACAAGATACACAGTCCCAACTGCCTCTGGGGATGTCTGCAAGTTAATACCTAGGCCAGTTAATAACATATCCAATAAGTTGTCACAAGCAAGGTCAACAACATAATCAACAGAAGCCAATGCAATTTGACAACATCAGAACCCAGCTTTCCTACTACAGCAAGTCATGAATACCATAACACATCTGAAGAGTAGTATTTTGACCTTATTTCCTATTTCATGAAGGAAATAGAGGCCTGTGCAGAGGATATAAATAACCCCCTTAAAGAAATATAGGAAAAAACTGTCAAACAGGTTAAAGGCCTTAAAGACATAACAAATAAATCCCTTAAAGAAATGCAAAAAATTACAATCATACAGGAGAAGAAAATGAATAAAATGACCAAGATCTAAAAATGCAAATATAAACAATAAAAAAATCACAAATGGAGGTAACCTGGAGATAGAAAACCTAGGAAAGGGAATAAGAGGTACAGATTCTAGTATTATCAACAAAATACAGGAAGAGAAAACGAGAATTTAATTGTAGAATATATCATAGAAGATACCAACACATAGGTTAAAAAGAAAAAGCCAAGTATAAAACGTTCTTAACCCAAAACCTCCAGGAAATTTGGAATACAATGAAAAGACAAAACTTAAGAAAAATAGGAATATAGGAGGGTGAAGATTCATACTTCAAAGTGCTAAAAACATCTTAAAAATCATTGATGAAAGCTTCCTTAACCTAAAGAGATGGCCATAGTCATAAAATAAACCTACAGAAGTAGACTAGAAAATAAATTCCTTCTACACATTATAATCAAAACACTAAATATATGGAACAAAGAAAGAATATAACAGTTGTAAGTACAATACTTCGGGTAACATATATTGGCAGACCTAAGATAATCATAACTGACTTCTCAACAGAGACACTAAAATCCAGAGAATTTTGCATAGATGTCTTTCAGATGATAAGATACCACATATGCCAGCCAAGACTATAGTATTCAGCAAAATTCTCAATCACTAGAGATGAAGAAACCAAGATATTCCACTCTCGCTCTTACACTTTTGGAGATGTCTCATCTATGCCGCTGAGATCAGGGCCAACTCCACTGTGTTGCCAGCCAAGCTGCAGTCCCTGCTATCCCAAGTGCTACAATCAGTGATGGAACAGGGCTAGCTCTTTCTTTCTCATAATTCCAGCTTTCCTGGATTCTCCAGGTGGCCAGGGGTGAAGGACCAGGTCATTCCTCCACCCATATCTCCTCACTTCATTCCTGTGCTTCCAGCTCTCCTGCACTCTAGTTATCAGATTCAGTTCAACTGTGCCCCATCCTCCAGGGCCAACTCTACTGTTCAGCCCTGATATGGTGCTGGGCCTGCTCTCCCAAATGTTAAAGCTAGTGAGGGGTAGGGCCAGCTTACTCTTTCCTGTGACCCTGGGGTCAGCTCTCCCAACTGCCTCAGGTGGCAAGAGGTGAGTGGGCAAACATTGCAGACAAGTAGTATGACCAGCTTTCCCATGCTCTCCTCTCTGGGCTGGCTCATCTATGCCCCCTTATCATAGTCAGTTCTGCTGTGTTGTCTAGGACAGGTGTAGCAACTCTTTTTCCCAAGCTCTGCGACTAGAGAGAAGTAGAGCTAGCTCTCCAGAGCTCATAATCAATGGTAGCAAGAGGCAAGGGGTATGTAGTGTGGGAATATCACTTCTACACCCTTGCCTCCCCATGGCAGATGAGTGGCATACTTAGCTTTTCTACATTCATTCTTTCGGGTGCCAGCTCAACCATACCTACACTAGAAGGGCCAGATCTACTGTATCTCTTGGCAGAAGCTCAGGGATGATTCTCTTAAGTGCTGCCATAAGTGAGAGTTTGTCCCAGCTCTCCAGAACTCCACAGTCAATGAGGAAAACCATCAGCTGTGAGCAGCCTTTGGATATCTATGTGGTCCTCGTGGTTGTCCCAAGTTACCTAAGGATAATATGAGTCATGGATGCCAATACTGTCACATGCCAATGCATAGCCATGGGTCCAGACATGGCCCTCAGATGCAGCTTGGGCTGCAGCTTCCCCATTGCTTCAGGTGGCAGGGTAGGCAACTCACAACGTGCTACTGCTCTGTACACTCGAATCTTCAGTTTCATCTCTCTTCATAATGCTCAAACTTCTTCACTTCTTTCTCTCCTATCTGACCACCACATACTCATATTCACACATTCACATACCACATATTCAGCTGGTGGGCACCTGGGTGCCATCCTCAAGACATTTGTTATGTGTTGGGTGGCAAGAAGTGTGTGTCTGTGACCCATGTGCACTGTGCACTGGAGGAAAGTTTTATCGGTGGTGTGGATGTATGCAGTTCTCTGTCTTCCTCTTTCTGCGCTGTGAATCCTGGATTTGACTTGATTTTTAAGAGTGCTAGGCGTAAAAACAGCTTTGGCCACTAGCCGTGCATCAATCAAGGATGAACAAAGGGCTGCCATCTGCCCTCTTCCTGACTGATAGAAGAACACCACCACCAAGTTATCTCTTTGTCTATTTTTAGGAGGTTAGGATAGTTTTAAAGGTCTATCATACTGTAGCACCCATGGGATCTCCCTTCTTTTCATTAAGTATTATTTATTTTACATTCAGCAACTGTGTAGGGTTATGAGCATTTTCCTGCCTTTCCTTAGACTGTATGGTACTTATTTGCTGAAATGATCTTTGTATTCTCACTGAAATTGTTTGTTGGTATTTTATTTCTGGACCTTCAATTCTGTTCTCTTCGCAACTTTCAAGTCTTGCAGAAGTACAACATAGTGTTTATTTTGTAGTTCCATTGTAGGTTTTAGAATTGTGAAGTCTGAACATCCTGGTATATTGTTTTCATAAGAGTGCTGAATATTCTAGTCTCTTGCAATTCCACATGAATATATACATGCTTTCAATAATAATTTCACTGTGTCATTTCTAACTTAGATGTGTATGTATCTCTTCTCATGTCTAGTTGCTGTGTTCAGCCCTTCTAATAGAATACTAGCTGTGACACTCAATATCCTTCTCTTGACCCTAATCTTGAAAATACCTGTGTATTTTGCTGCTGAAAATGATACTAACTGTATATCTTACACAGATTCTCTAAGTCAAGAATGAGAAAGTTTGAAATTTCTAATTATATATTTTTAATTATAAAAAGGTTTTGAGCATTGTCAATTAGTACTTTGACATCTATTAATATCATATATTTTAATGGTTATAATATTAATTGGCATTTTATATGAAAAAATCTCCCTTGCCATCCATTCCTCGAGATCCTTTGTGTAGTTTCTTGTATTTGCTTAGCTGTTTGCCTCCTGGTTATTACTTACAATTTTACACCTGTAAGTATATTTAATATATTTTCTTTTTTGAACCACTCAGGAATTTGCTCGTTATATATGAGGGTTTCCCTTCCTTTTTCTTTCACTATTCATATTTAACAAAAGATGTTTTCAAAAACTCTCTATTTTATATATTTATCATTAATGTCAAACTAAGGACTTAAGAAGTCAATCAGGAAACATTGTTTTCTTTTTCTGACTTTTTAAGAGAAAGAATAGTGTTAGCTTTCAAAAATATTATTAAATTTATACATGACGATGTACTTCAGAGGTTTTCTATTTTAAAGTTTTACTTTTACATTATATGATTTGTTTACACATTTACTCTTAATTTAAAAATTATATGTGGATGTGTTTCTTATACATTGTTATTTGCAAGATACTATGTGGATATTTGGGATCTTGTTTTATCTACTTTATCTTCAGGTAAGCACCACTGGCAATGATCCACCTCCAGCTTTTGATAATTATGTAGTCAGATGTTCCTTTTCTTTATTCTTGCTTTCATAACTTTATATTTTTTATTTACTATTATTAATTTATTATTTATTACTCAGTGAAACAATTTTAACGTTTTTGATTCTATTTACTCTTTTCTACTGTTTTCCACTTACTTACATTATAAAAGGTGTTTTTTCCCTTTTGAGCTCTTGTTTATAGATATTTAGAGTTTAAAATTGGTGACATTGCATTTTGTAATAAGACATAGTACTTGCTATGGAACCTCTTTCCCTGAGTCTTGTTTTTTGAGGTGTGAACTTTGGGTGAAAGTTTTACATATGGCTTAGGCGCATCACAGATTATAGTGTCTGTCTGCATTTGTAGATATTTTACTTTAATAGTCACAGCTAAGCAATTTCCCAGTGTGTCGATAATTTATAATGTTATCACAAATTTATGAGAGTAATCTTCAATGTGATATACCTACAAGTATACAAACAAGCTTCTATGTCATCCTATGATCCTATCTGTTATAAAGATATCTGTTATTTATGTGTTTGATTATGGTCTCTAACCAAATTTATATCTCTGAGACATCTTTTGATGATAATATTTTTCCTCTTACTCTATTCTGAACTGAGCAGGAAAGAACATACAACTCTTTTACAATATAAGCTTATGAACAAGCACATACACAAGCAAAACTAAATTGCATATAAATATATAAATGTGGTGAGATAATGATAATAATAGAGGGAAAGAGGGTAGGAGATGGGGAAGAAAGACAGAGAAAAAAAAATATGTGTGTTCATGTCCTCTTCCCTCTTATCTGGTTTTACTTTATAATATTCAATTACCCAAGATTACTAAAGGCCTAAAAATGCACTTTTTTTTTGTCTCTTTCAAGAGTGGCTTCATGTGCAAACTAATATTTGGTAAGATATTCTAATTATTCTAGTTTGCATTGTAAAATTTATCTTATTTATTTAAATTATGTGTATGTGTTGGTTATGTGCATGTGGGCATCTGAAAAAGCCAGAAGAGGAGATTGGATATCCTGGGGATGGAGTTACAAAAGGTTTGAGAAGCCTAGGAACAAAAGTCAGATCCTCTGAAAGAAAGCAGCAAGCTTTTAACCACTGTACCATGTATATTTATATATGCTTAGTATTTGTTTGCACACCTACTATATATATTTATATATGTACATATATATGTATTATACACTTTTTATGTGTATATATGTATAGTTTCGTATTACACACAGATTCAGGTATACATGGAGGGACATGACAATTTCAGTATGAGAATTTGTAGGAAGCTCATACTTCAAAAAAGTTTCAGTAATTAGGCCTGGTTTTTAGTCACTTCCACCAGTGGATTCTATCTACTGTAGAGCATAAACTGGTTTACAGAAGGTGAAGGGCACTTATACTTGATTGTAAAATTGCCTCACTGCCTCAACCTTCTGTCTTCATGTACTTCTCCTCTTCTAGTCAAATACAATACAGCACCTGCCTTATGACCTCTTAAGTGATCCAAACACAGTCTTAGCTCTACCTCTTTGATCGTGCTATTATTTCTACTCATATGTCCTGTTCTCATGACTTATTATCTCGTTTTGAAAGCAAAGAGAGTCCTCTGGTCATCTTTTGCACTTTATATTCTCTTTTATTCATTTGTCCCTTGAGGGACACTTATTGAATTGGTGGGGTTACATCTTTATTAACCTCCCAACAGTAAAAGTGATAATTGGCATGCTTACACCACTGTCTTGTTCTATCTATTTTCCAAATATTAGGCTAGAACATTGTCATGTAGATGCTGAAATTTGATCTATTTTTTGAATAAATAAATAAGTTTCTCCATAAAAGAGTAGTTTTAAAATAGAGCAATAACTTAATGTACAGAGGATTGAAAGCTAGTTTAAAAAAGCATAAATTCTCAAGTGTAAATTCAAATTGATGAGGGTGATATTCAGTGATTTTAAGTGATATGCATGTATTAATGCTTGCCAAATAACTAAGAGATTGTAGAGGCCTAAATTTTTCCATGTCCTCAATGGTAAATACATATCAAAACCAGGTAGATCAAAATAATATTAATTTCTTACCTATGTAATAGCATGATTCAGTGTGTTTATATGGTTTCATTTTCTTTCTTACTTTCTTTCTTTCTTTCTTTCTTTCTTTCTTTCTTTCTTTTGATTAGTCAAGTCTGACATTTGGGGTACTTTTGATGCTCTTATGAATTCTAATACTTTTAATCATTTGTAGCTAAGTGATAATTTGTAATTTCCTGGGGATTCCTGAAATATTGTGAGTAAAACAATTTATTACATTAAAATACCTAATGTGACCTATATTTACACGTTTGAGTTCTACAATACTCAAGATAATTGTGTTATCACTTAGTGAAACCATTAGAGATTAAGATGTAATTACTCAGGGAATTTTTTAGTGATTATATATGCCAAGTATTTTTAATACAAGCCAAATAAATGGAGGGGCTTATAGAATTCTAGCAAATCTTTTCTCCCAAATTTTTCTTTAACTGATATTCTAATCTAGAGTACTACATAATTAACAAGAAACATCTTTACCTCTTATCATATACACATTAAGATATCATGATGCACAGTTCTATTCTAACCTCCAATTCAATCACCCAAGTAGAACAGGAAGTAAGGAGATATATGTAAGGGGCAAAATGTTTGCCATTTAGCCTAAGGAATTGTGTTTGTATCTTTGACCCTCATGCTAAGATCCTAGTGGACCCAGAATCTCAGAATGGGAAGTGGGGAAGCGTAAATTTCCTAGGAATTAGTGGATGACAGTTCAGCTACATGTTCGGTGATAGACCTTGTCCCAGTAACTCAAGGTAGTCAGGAAGAGACAAGAGCTGATCCAGTACCACAGAGGAGTTCTGGTTACTGGGTTGATCTGCAAGATATGCTCAGACTGAGTTCTTATACATTTCAGGACTACCTACGTCTACATGAGTTGCAATATATGATTGTCCTATACCCTCTTACAAAAATTATTAATTATTAGACAAGAGAAATTAAGTCATGGTTATAGGACAGTGAAGTGGGGGCGTTTACTTCTTCTTCCTTCTTTTTCTTCTTTTTTTAAAATTAATTATTCTCTAATATATTACACACCATCCTCACTTTTCTTTTTCTCTTTTCTCGTAGTTTTCCCCAATTACTTCCCATCCACAGTATTCCATTTCATTTAAGAAAGGGCAGGCTATCCAGGAATATCAAGCAAACATGGCTTATCAAGTTTGATTAAGATTAGTTACAGCCCCTCAAATTAAGCCTGGACCAGGCAACCCAGTAGAGAAACAAGAGTGCCAAAAGTAGGCAAAGTGTCAGAAACATCCCATGCTCTCTGTTAGGCCTCCCACAAAAATACAAAGCTACACAAATACAACACATATGCAAAGGACTTAGGTTAGACCATAGCAAGCTCCTTGATATTTGGTTCAGATTTAGAGAGCCCCCATGAGCTCATGTTTGTTGATACTATAGTGTTTCTTGTGGTGCCCTTTACCTTTCATGTTACTTCAATCTTTTCATCCTTTCTGCCTTCATCAGGATTCTCTAAGCTCTGCCTAATATTTGGCTGTGAGTCTCTGCATCCATTCCAGTCAGTCAATGAATGGAGACATTCTGAAGACAATAGGGTTAGGAAGCAACCTATAAGTATAGCAGAATATCATTACACATCAATTCATTGACAGCAGAAACATAAGTCAGCTGGCTACACTGCATTATCAATCAGGAAGCTGTTTCTTAGTTCATTTTCTATTCTCATTTTCAATCAGTCTAGGATCCTTATGTATAGAATGTATCTATGTGTATTCAAGGTGATCTCAACATCTCAAGTAAACTAATCTGGAAAATCCCTAATAGAAATTACCTAAAATTCTCTCCTCAGTGAATCTAGATCTAGTTCAGCTAACAGTCAAAGCTAATTATCACACTATGAATTCTGTACATGCAAAATGCTTCTCTGATTCAGAAGATTATAGACTGAAGCAATAACTACAATTTTCATTTCTGCAATGGTTTAAATCTTTGTGTCCTTCCAAGTATATTATGCTGACATGGTGAGCCAGCATGATTCAATCTCACAAAGTAGTGGAAATATTTAGGTTCAGATGTGACCATAAAGGTAGGGAATCATATTAAAAATAATCTAAAAGAAATTTTCAGCACTCTTTTTACCACATGAAGATACAGGAGAAGTAAACAGTCTCCAGCCAAGGAGATCATCACTTGGACCCTGTGATGGTTTGTATATGCTTAGGCTAGGGAGTAGCACTATTTGGATATGTGGCCTTGTTGGAATAGGTGTGACTTTGTTGGAGTAGATTTGTCACTAGGGTTTTGGCTTTAAGACCCCTTTTCTAGTTTCCTAGAAACCAGTCTTCCCTTAGCAGCTTTCAGATGACGATGTAGAACCCAGCCCTGTCTGCACCATATCCAAAATATATAAAAAAAAAAAAACCTCAAAGGCTAACCTCCAAAATAACCAAGCAACACAATCTAAAAAGGGTATAGAACTAAAAAGAGAATTCACAACAGAGGAATCTTAAATGGCCAAGAAGCACTTATAGAAATGTTCAAGGTCTTTAGAGATCAAGGAAATGCAAAAAAATAAAAATAACAATGACCCTGAGATTCCATCTTACATCTATCAGAATAGCTAAGATTATAAACTCAGGAGACAGTACATGTTGGTAAGAATGTGGAGAAAGAGGAACACCCCTCCACTGCTGTTGGGATTGCAAACTTGTACAACCACTCTGAAAATCAACTTGGAGGCTCCTCAGAAAACTGGAAATAGTTCTACATTAAGACCCAGCTATACCACACCTGGGCATATACTCAAAAGATGCTCTACCTTGACACAGTGATGCATGCTCCATTATGTTCATAGCAGCCTTATTTATGATAGCCAGAAGTTGTAATCAACTCAGACATCCTACAGTGGAAGAATAGATACAGAAAATGCAGTTTATTTTCACAATGGAATATTATTCATCTATTAAGAATGAGGACATCATGAGTTTTTCAGGTAAATGGACGGAACTAGAAAATATCACTCTGAGAATCTCAGACCCAAAAGAGTATAGTATGTACTTATTAATAGATGAATATTAGCCCAAAATTATAAAATACCCAGGATTCAATCCACAGAACTCTAGGAGGTCAACAAGCTGTAGAGCTCATGTGAAGATCCTTCAATCCCACTTAGGAGGGAGAAGAAAATAGAAGGCAGAAGGAGGAAGGGACCTGTGTGGGAGAAGGGAGCAGTAGGGGAAAAGAAAACATGATCTACCATTTGGAGGAGGTTAGGACTAAAGCCCTGAGGGCCAGCAGAATGAATGGAAATATGCTACCTCGGGAGATAAGAGATGAGGGGACTTCTAGAATAAACCAGAGACCTGGGAGGTGAATCTCAGGACACAAGAAAATACTATGTTCCATTAAAGGGCATCCTCACATATAAGTCCTTATTTTATGTTAAAATGTAATAATATATCATAATGGGTAAGACTATCAAAGCAAGTCATTGATGAAGACAGGGCAACAGTCATTTCAGTGTACTGCCTTAGAAGCCATATTTGTATCTGTGGAGCTAAAACACGAAGGAAGACACAGCTAAATGCCTATGGCCTCCAACCTTGGCCTTACTATATCTACATTTCATGAAAAGTACTGGAATGTATTTGCCTATAAGTCAAGAGAGCTCAGGAAGAGTATCTGTAAGAATCACGAGATGCCTTTGAACCACTGTAACCAATCATCCATCCCTTGTGGTTAGCTGCTGCTAAACTACTCATATCTTCCCAAAATTTCCATGGCTGGCTGGGGGTGCACTCTCATCAACCCATGTGCTTCTGTAGTTACCTTCTTTCTGGAGCTCAGTAGAGGCATTGCAAAATGCAAAACAGCAGACAATCTTATTTTAGAATCAACAGATAACATAACTGCTGGGTGCAGAATCTATTGTCTTAAACTCACTATTTTGTTAGAAATTCCTTTCCCTATCTTCCCTCTTCCTGTCTCAGAACTGGAAGGCCCACCTCCTCCTCTTTGCCTAGTGATTGGCTTCTTGTCATCTTTATTATCTAATCAATTAATTAGGAGAAAATTTCTCTACACTTCTCAAGAATGAATACTAAAGGACAGAGCCTAAAACAGCAGCCAAGATAGCTGTGTAAATCTGGTGCTGGGTCATATATCTTAAAAGAGCATGCTGAGAAACTTCTAGACTCAAGAGATGATTCTGGAAATAGAAGATATGAAGTTTTGTTGTACTCAGAAATACATGAATTCTGTCTCTGATACTTATTAAACTGGAATGTGAAGGTGGGTGGAGTTTCTGTTATATATTTGAATTAACTTCTTTGCCATTTGTTTTTTAAATTTCACTTTCAAATGAGTAACATAAGGCCTATGTTACATTACTATCTTTTTTATTGGATGTTTTATTTACATTTCATATGTTGTCCCCTTATCCCATCCCCCACCCACCCAGGAACCCCCAATCCGCTCACACCTCCTCCTTCTTCTCTGCGATGTAACCCCTACCTACCCCCCACTCCCACCTCTCCACCCTCAAATTCCCACCCCCTGGAGAGTCCAGCCTTCATGAGGTCAAGGATCTCTTCTTCCACCTATGCCCAGCAGGGCCCTCCACTCTTACGTATACAGCTGAAGCCATGGATCCCTCCCTAAGTGCTCCCAGGCTGGTGGTTTAGACCCTGGGAGCTGTGGTTGGTTGGTATTGTTGCTCTCTCACAGGCCACATGAATCTCATGAAGAAGGAAGACCAAGTGGGGGTGATTTGGTCCTTCTTAGAAGGAGCAATAAAATACTCAAGGGAGCAAAGATGGAGACAAAGTGAGAGACAGAAACTGAAGGAGGGGCCATCTGAAGACCATTCCACCTGAGTATCCATCCCATGTGCAGTCACCAAAGATAGATGCTTATGTGGAAATCAGGAAGTGCATGCTGATAAGAACCTGATATAGATCTCTCTTCAAAGGTCTGCAAGAGTCTGACATATTCAGAGGCAGATGCTCACAACTAGCCATTGAACTGATCATGGGGTTCCCAATGGAGGAGTTAGAGTGAAGACCATTGGAGCTGAAAGGGTTACATTACTATTTAATGAATGTTTTAATGCCTTGAAATTTATATCTTGAAGTCTTGACTTTCAATGTGATAGAATTAAGACACAGCCTCTGTAGAGGAATAGTAACCCTGTGTCAATTAACAAGGTAGACATATCCTGAGGAGGGACATTGACGTTAGCCTCTGACCTCTGCAGGATCATGAATTCATTACTGCATACACATACGTATAAATCAGAAATCAGGACCTCACCAGATAATTAGTTTGCCAACACCTTGACTTTAGACCTTCTCCAGAAGTGTGACAAATAACATTAAATCATGATCTATAAAGTTCTAAGTTAAATCTGAAATAATACAGGTATCAAGAATACCAGAAATTTTGTTGACACAGAGTCTCATATATCACTGTTTGACTTCAAATGTTCTATGTAGTAGAGTATCATCTTGCATTTCTGATCCTCCTGACCCAATTCCTTGGCTTCTCTGGTATGGACACTTGTCAAGTTCAGAAGCAACAGGGACTATTTCATTCTAAGATGCTAGTCAAACACTCTACCTCATGAACTATATATCTCAGTCTCTACCTCTGTTTTTCAAAATGTACTCAAGGATGCCTGTATTATCTGATATTTATAAAACTATAAAATACTCAGCTTAGATCCACATAGTTTACCAAATCCAGTTTTCCTGGGTATGATGCCAGTTCTAACTTGAGTCACAATGCCTATTCTTATCAGTTTTGAGAAAAACACAATCTTTAATGAAGACACAATTCTCTGTGTATTTGATTTAGTCTGGTCTTCCAGCTCCTAGACATGGTAATTCAAATCACCTAGTTCCCAGAAGATTTCATGCTTAACATCAGGACTCACTTCTTCATGAGCCTACTCTTGGATAATATGACCATTCATGTGTTACTCTTTTGCTGCTTTGAAGTTTATTTTTCATATTTTTAGGTGTTTAACAAGACATGAAAGTATTCTTATTTCCACAACCCTCTAGTACTGCTTGTTTTCAGCTTTTCAGTTATAGACAATAAGGCTGATGCATCTGTGAATAGAGGAACACAAAGTATGAATCAGCAGTATAATGCCACTTATTAGAATATATGCTTTCAGTCACTATGCTTTCAAAAGCTCTGTTACTTTCAGAGCTATCAATAATTAAAAATTAAGAGTTTAAAAACATCAGATTTCATATTTTTATAATTGTCAAAGAGAAAATATGAGTTCCTATGTTAGTTTTATATTTTATTCCACATCTTAAGAGATTCTAATCTATTGGATTAGATTCATGTTGTCTAAGCGATAGTGATTGTGTCTTGTATGTTTATGTCCCTGTGGGTACATGTATATGAGTGAGTGTGTGTGTGTGTGTGTGTGTGCATGTGTGTGTGTGTGTTTGTTTACCTAACAAGAAAGCCAATGTAACCTATTCTATAGTAAAATCTGATAACCACAAATTTACATTTTGAGTTTTTACAGCTTTCATAACAACTGACAAGAACTTTTGAAACCAGTATAGATTAGATTTTCAATAAGACCGGGACTAAATTTTGTGACTGGACAGTGTTAAGGTTTATTATCACCCATGCAGTACCACTGGGATTGAGCCTAGGACCCTATCTGGTCAAACCACCTCTAGAACTTTAGGTAAAGGAGTCTTGGGAAATGTAAAAGGTGGAGAAATCCCAGGCCATTTTCATGATATTTCAAATAGACTGGAGAGTAAGCACAGTTTCCAAAGTGCCTTACAAACACTTGAAACCGATTCTCAGAACAAAAGTGGAATCCCAGTGCAGGAAATCTAGAGGTTAGGAGATTTTTGGAGTTGGCTGGTCACTCAGTCAACACTAGTCATATGGTTCATTGGTTTTGAGTAAACTATTATCACAAAATATGATAGATTGCTATAAGGAATGTCACCCAATCTTGACTTCTGCTCTCTACATGTTAGGGCAAGCATGTGTTCCTACACATGCAAACAGACATATTCATACATGCATGTTGTAAAGAAGTTTTCTCTGAGATTAAAACCTATCATTTTGGGAAAGAACAAAAACAAAATAAACCTCTTTATGGAGTATCCATCCCAAGTGCAGTCACCAAAGGTTGATGCTGATGTGGAAGTCAGGAAGTCCATGCTGATAAGAGCCTGATATGGATGTCTCCTCAGAGGTCTTCAAGAGTCTGACATATTCAGAGGCAGATGCTCACAACTAGCCATTGAACTGATAATGGGGTTCTCAATGGAGGAGTTAGAGTGAAGACTGAAGGAGCTGAATGGGTTTGCAGCACCATGAGGAGACCAACAATACCAACCAACCACAGCTCCCAGGGTCTAAACCACCAGCATGGGACTGCTTAGGGAGGGATCCAGGGCTTCAGCTGAATATGTAAGAGTGGAGGGCCCTGGTGGGCATAGGTGGAAGAAGAGATCCTTGACCTCATAAAGGCTGGAGGCCCCAGGGGGTGGGAATTTTGAGGGTGGGGAGGTGGGAGTTGGGAGGTAGGTAGGGGTTACATCCACAGAGAAGAAGGAGGAGGGGTGAGGGGATAGGGGGTTCCTGGGTTGATGGGGGATGGGATTAGGGGACAACATATGAAATGTAAATAAAACATCCAATAAAAAAATTAAAAAAAAAACCTGAGAATAATAACAAAAATGGGAAAATGTCTTATCTCATATTAGGTCCTTAGAGCTGGGGAGCCTTATCTCATCCAATACCTAAACATTCATGTCATAGGAATGCAGACCACTGACAACCCGAGACTCCCTAGAGCCCAGTAATGAAATTTTAAATTACCTAATTTTTCTAGAGAGTTCCCCAAGTTCCCTATAATAAGGTCTGTGCACCTTTGACAGGCCAATCCACTACATCGTGACTTTATTTAAATCCATAAAAGCAAGAATCTACATAAAGCCATACCCTACATATGCCTATGAATAAACAGAAAGATAATGCCCCCCTTTTGCGTTCCCCACTGCATTCATGTCATGCAGAGAAATTAGGAAACAATATGTTGACCAAGTAATACTTCAGTTATCTTTTATTAAAATTCTGTTATTATTTTTCTGTGAAGATATATCTTACTTATTTGTTAGCTTGATCCATGTCTAATTTTTGTCAGTAATAAAAGAAGATTAGATTCAAACATGAGTTAAAAACAATATTAATCAGTTGGTTCATGGGTGGGGTGTGTGTGTTATATAAATATGTATTTGAAATTGTGCTTGGCCTTGTGTGAGCAGACGTGTGGAGGTGAAAGGTCAATTTTAGATATCATGCTGTCTCTTTCTACCTTATTTGTAGAGAAACAGTTTGACATTTGTCACCGAATTTGACATTTCAACTTGAATTGATGGCCAATGTCAGTTGTTTCATATAGAATCTGAACAGACTTATGACATTGCAAGATTCTTATCTCAGAATACCATTTTAATATTATCTCATAGACTTTTTGACTTCTTCATAAATATAAATATATCATAAGAGGGGAGGAATGAGATCAATGAAAAGAAAGTAATGCATTGTGTCTTTTATAGTTTGTAAAGACATGCAGGATGAAAAACTACCTGGAGAGAAAGTGAGCTGATATTAAGCTTCAGTTTCAATGAGAAATTATATCTTAAATACATAAATAGACAATAGAAAAAAACACTTGACACTTTTCTCTCTGTTTGGGTTAGGTTAGGGTTTTACTGCTGTGTACAGACTCCATGACCAAGACAACTCTTGTAAAGAACAACATTTAACTTGGGGATGGCTTATTGATTCAGAAATTCAGTAGATTAGCATCAATGTGCAAGCATGGTAGCTTTCAGGTAAATCTGGGGCTTACGGAGCTGAGAGTTACACATCTTCACCCAAAGGCAGACAGGAGACTCACTTGTAGGCAACTAGGAAGTCATCTTCTCCAACCAGCCTCAACTACTTCAGTAAAGCCATACCTTCAGATACAGCCTCTCCTTATGCCAAAGATATTAAAACCTCCATACTCTATTACCTGTATGTGCATGTATATGTGCATTTATCTACAGAACAATACCTATATATCATACATGTAGTTATTAGATACAATATAGAAAAATAAAAAGTAAATAAATGTTTTATAAGAATCCTTAACTTATCCTTTATTCAATGTTCAAATTAAGTATATCCTATCAGCAATATCCTACCTCCTTATATCAATGTGTGTGTATGTATTGAATCAGAAAGCCGTTTAAAATTTAGACATAAAATAATGTGGTTAAAATACAAGTCAATTTCTCTGCATGGCAACATAGTGATGGGCAGTCAGTTTGGGTCCATGCTAATTTTAGAGTCCTGGGTTTTTCCACTGTAGTGTCCTGTATATCATTTCAGGATTTGTTGGTAGAAAGTAAGGAAAATCTACCTCTGTTTCAGAAGAACATGGGGTGAAACAAGTGCCAGAGTTCAAGGAGAGAGGTCTTTGTTTCTTTTCCTTTTTTATTGAATATTTTATTTATTTACATTTCAGATTTCATTTCCTTTCCCAATTTCCCCTCCCTAGAACTCCCTATCTTGTCGCCTCTCCTCCTTTTCCTTAAGTGGGAGACAAACTGCTCAGAACCTTTAGCTTCTCCTCCATTCATCCCTGTGTAGTTAAACCATCTCCTTTTCATGTGAAAAATGGATAAAAGATAATCATGTTTCTGTAAAGAACAAGGAAAATTTGAGAGTTATAACTTCCCTGAAAGAGCAGGGCTGTATCTATGTATTTTTTTCCTTATCATTTTCTCTCATATTCTAGCTGTATATCTTAAGTAACATACGCATTGAGCTACTACTCAATTCAGTTTTGTCTCAAAGGAATAAAACACAGAAAAATAGAGCAGGACACTGGACTTCATCTTATTTGGTCTCTGAATGTGCATACATGGGTACACACACACATCATGCACTTTAAAGCCACATATACTCATGTATACACAACCAGTAGATCTAGACAATAGCTGTACAATCATGGTGCTTTCTGGCTATATTGCTACAAAAGTGAATGTAACTGGCTGTGGATATGTACTCAGATTTATTAGATCCAGAGAGACTTGCAGCTTAAACACTAATAACTTATCATAGGACATTTGACCCTGATTTATAAAATTGATATCACATTTGAAAATTACATCTTAAAATAAAAAAAAATCAATGACTGTCAGTAAGATGGCTCTCTAAATAGAGACACTACTTCCCTTCCCAGACATTCTTCTCTGCAAAGTATATTTACTCTCAGATCCACCCTGAGAAGTCGCGTATGGTACATTATGTATCCGTTTTCAACTATGAACCACCCATAAACTATAACCATCAAGTGTCTTTTTCATCAAGATCTGCTCTGAGGAACCTGGGAAAGGTCTTTGTCTACAAAGCCACATATTTGTTCTGCTTGATGATCTGTGATTAATATAACACGCCCACATTGTGAAAGAAGAGAACTCATTCTCCTAGGCTGCTCTTTTACCACCACATTGGAGCTGTGGTATAGGTCCACCAGTTTCCTGGGCAGGGCCTCTTTGGGGAGGCAGAATTCAGTAATGTGGCTGTGCTTACTCCACCTTGCTGATAGCGAGGGTGCTGGGCTGTTTGGTGAAGGCATGCAGCAGCGGTGGGAAAAGCACAATCTGAGATGTGGAAAAGCAGGAACTGGTTCACGGGTCCCTGGGCCTGGGATAAGGCCGGGGCAATGGGGTTCTCAGACTCCTGGACATCCAGGCACCTCTGGGAGTTTCAAAAGAGCAGAGAATTGGAGTTGGGGATGTGGGCTGGGGACTGCATCTAGCCTGGGGCTGAGAGAAAGGTGGGCTCTGGTTTGTTGCACAGTATACTTGTCCTTGGCTTGACAGAGTTAGACTTGGTGGCTGTTGTGGCTGGAAATGCAGAGAGTCTTTGTAATGCAGAACAAATCTGTGGCTTTGTAGACAAAGACCTTTCCCAGGTTCCTCAGAGCAGATCTTGATGAAAAAGACACTTGATGGTTCTAGTTTATGAGTGGTTCATAGTGGAAAACAGATACATAATGTACCATCCCCCACTTCTCAGGGTGGATCTGAGAGTAAATATATTTTGCAGAGAAGAATGTCTGGGAAGGGAAGCTTACTGGCTAAACTCTCTGGGCCTCTAGGTACCTCATTAGCATGGAGAAATCTGTTTTGGACTTATGAGACTACAGGACAGGTTTCTTTTGTGTGAGAAGTATGTCAAGTGTTCCAAGTCAGGAGTCTGCCAAGGAGCTGGAAGTCACCTAGGCTTCAGGTGTGGGCCCACAGATTTTTATGTCTAGGCCTGTTCTACCTTACCAAATATCCTCCCATGTTTTTATGTCCCACACTGCAGCACATGCAGGTGAAAAATAACATAATTGTACACACTGGAAAAAAATGACATACAATTTTAAACATTTAAAAGATTAATGACAAATTTTGTAAAATAATATACTACTAGCATTGTAAGTGTGAAATTCTTGTCAGAGATGATAATATAATGACTTACCAGAAATGCCTCTGCAAATTGGCGTCCAATTAAATAAAAATTATTTATTTGTAAATTCTAACTTGTAAGAAACACAGCATATGTTTTCTAGTCTATTTAATTTCCTTAAGTACACTCTTGGACAGTTTGCTATTAAAATGATATTTCTTTCATTATGTTTTATAGGTTTGAATAATTTGGTCACAATAAAAGTGATAAAAGATTGCAAATGGAGATTGATTGTGTCTATCTTGTATGAATAATAAATATTTGGAGCTCATTTCAGCTTATGATAATAGTTTCCCTGAAGAATTGAGAGATTTCCCACTGAGGTTACTTTAAAAGTCAAAGCTACATTACTGCACCATCAAGATGCTCTGAACAAAGATATACAGCATGCTAAGTATCCTGTGAAAGGTATATACCGCAGCCTCCCCATACAGGCATATGTCTTCTCAGCTGTCAAAAAATAAAAATCTCTTGATTGTTTGCCAGACTTTTCCTCATGATGGTTGGGGAGCAGAACAAAAAATGATAAAAAAAAAAACTCATGTCAGATGTCTAAACTATCTCTGCCTAGGATCTCTGCAGTTATGTATAAATCATAAATCTAACCTCCATAAACATTTTGACTTGCCCACCTCCCCATGGTCCTGCTTGCTCATTTAGACGATGAGCCTTTCTTTTCTCACTAGGAAATGACAGACTTACTGAATGGGAAGGTAAAATTCTAGCTTATCCCTCTTGTGAATCGCATGCTGTATTTATCTTGTGTCTTTTGCTGTGAACTACAGAAACCAGAGAAACAGGCTGCTATAATGTACATGTACACATAACTCCATTGGCCTTTCTATGCTTTGTTTGAAGGAAGCACTGGGTTTACTATTGAGTTTTTCATTTGAGACAGGTGCTCAAGTAGATGTCTGAATCAGTTGCTTTTGACTCTGCCCCCCCCCCTCTCTGTCTCTCTCTCTGTCTCTCTCTGTCTCTCTCTATCTCTCTTTTTCTCTCCCACTTTCTCTCTCTGCTTCTCTCTCTTCATCTCTCTGTCTGTGTGTCTCTGTCTGTCTCTCTCTGTGTGTCTGTCTGTATCTTGCTCTCGCTCTCTGTCTCTCTCTCTCTCTCTGTCTCTGTCTCTGTCTCTGTCTCTCTCTCTCTCTCTCTCTTTCTATCACTCTCTGTGAGTGTATGATGTGTTATGATATTCAGCAGCAACAAATTCAAGTCATTAGGCTTTTACAGCCAACACCTTTACTTCCTAAGCCATTACATCTACCTTTGTACCTCATAATTTGATTCAAGGTCCCAGGCTGCTGTGTAGTTGAAGATGATCTTGAACTTCTGATCTTCCTGTCACTGCCTGCTGATTTCTGGTATTACAGGTTTGCACCATCATATCCAGTTTTATTCAATACTGAATCAAACTAAGGGCTTTCTTTGTGTTAGGCAAAGATTCTGCCAACTAAAAACACAGCCTCAATTTAGATTTGAGTTAATCACCTAAATTTCGAAATTTACTTGCAGATAGAGTATATAACCTAAGAAGAAAAGAAGGGCATTAGGAATATTTTTTATTTTCTTTTAAAGATTGTTTATTATTGTTATTTGTGTATGAATCATTTATATATGAATTTAAGAACACTTCTGGAGCAATTTCCTGCCCTCCACCAGAGTATCTGAGATTTGGTTAATAAGTACCATTTCCTATGAGCAATTTCTCCAACTCAAAGTATTCTTACATGCTTGAGCCAGTTGAGGGCTCTCCAATAACTGTTGCATTGTCTTTTGTATAGTACATAGGAAATATTTGCATATTCAAAATAAAGACTTGTGATGGTATTGTATTACATTATTCTCTTTGTTATTTGTGAGCTGAGTTGGGACCTGCAGATGACAGGGTGTAGAATAGATTGATTGCTATTGCAAAAATATGCATGTTTAATGCTCACAAGGAAGAATGTATACCTTCCATTTTTTATTTCTACAAACAATAAAGCCACAATCTTGATCCATGTCTCTCATAAATCACATATAAACACATATACAGACGTGAACGATTTTCTATAATATTCCAGTAGCCATACTACTACTCTTAGTTTCCCATCACTGGATTTTGTAAATCCATGATATGAAAGATAGTGTAGCACCATGGATTGAAGATTCTTTCTTTTTTTTCATTCTATATTTTTGGCTTCTTTTTCAAACATCAAGTATCTGTAATTGTGTGGTTTTATTTCTGGTTCTTCAGTTCTATTCCTTTGATCGACGTGTCATCCACACAGTTTTTATCACTATTGCTCTGTAGTAAATCTTGAGTTCAGGGATGGTGAGTCTCCCAGGCATTCTTTTATTATTAAGAATTGTTTACCCTATTCTGAGTTTTTTGCCTTTCTAGATGAATTTGAGAATTGCTTTCCATGTCTTTGAAGAATAGTGTTGGATTTTAATGGGGGATTGCATTGAATCTGTATATTCCCTTTGGTAGGATAGCCATTTTTACTGTGTTAGTTCTGCCAATCAATGAGCATGGAAGATCTCTCCATTTTCTGAGATCTTCTTTGATTTCTTTCTTGAGAGACTTAAAGTTATTGTCATATAGGTCTTTCATTTCTTTGGTCAGAGTTACCACAAGATATTTTATATAATTTATGCCTATTGTGAAAGGAGTTCTTTCTCTAATTTTTTTCTCAGACAGTTTATGATTTGTATAAAGGAAATCTACTGATATATGTGAGTTAATTTTATATCTGCTCACATTGCTGAAACTGTTTATCAGCTGGAGAGGTTCTCTGGTAGAATTTTGGGTCGCTTATGTATACTATCATATCATCTACAAACAGTGATACCTTTATTTCTTCTTTGTCAATTTATATCGCTTTGATCTCTTTTTATTGTCTTATTTTTCTAGCTAGCAATTTGAGTACAATATTAAATAGATATGGGGAGAGTGGTCATCCTTGTCTTGTACCCAATTTTAGTGGGATTGCTTGAAGTATGTCACCTTTTAATTGGATATTGACTGTTGGTTTTCAGTAAGTTGCTTCTATTATGTTTAGGTATGGGCTTTGAGTTCCTGATCTCCAATATTTTTAACATGAAGGGGTGTTGTATTTTGTCAAATGTTTTCTGTGCATCTAAGGAGATGACCATGTGTTTTTTATTTCTTCGAGTTTGTTTATATAGTGGATTATGTTAATGGATTTTTGTATATTGAACCAACCTTTTATCCCTGGGATGAAGCCTACTTGATTGTGGTGAATGATGGTTTTGATGTATTCTTGGATTTATGTCTTTATGTAGAAAATCAAAAATAGACCTATATTTGTCACCCTGTACAAAGTTCAAATCCAAGTGGATCAAGGACCTCAACATAAATCCAGATACATTGAATCTAATAGAAGAGAAAGTGTTAAATGCCTTTAACTCACTGGCACAGGGGAAATTTCCTAAACAGAACTCCAATGGCTTATGCTCTAAGATAAAGAATTGATAAATGGGGCCTCATGAAACTGGAAAGTTTGTAAGGCAAAGGATGTAGTCAATAAGACAAATCAGCAAACTACAGTTTGGGAAAAAAATCTTCACTAACCCTACATCAGATAGACGGCTAATATCCAAAATATATACAGAACTCAAGAACCTACCCCCCCCAAATAATTATCAAAAAATGGGGTATAGAACTAAACTGAGAATTCACAACAAAGGAATCTCAAATGGTTAAGAAGCACCTAAAGTAATGCTCAGTGATCAAGGAAATGCAAATCAAAATGACCCTGAGATTCTACCTTACACTAAGCAGAATGAATAAGATCAAAACCTCACGTGGAAATACATGTTGTTGAGGCTTTGGAGAAAGAGGAACGCTCCTTCCTTGATGGTGGGATTGCAAACTGGTAAACCACTCTGGAAATCTATCTGATCATTCCTCAGAAAATTGGAACTATATCTACCTGAAGACTCAGCAATTGTACTCTTGGGAATATATCCAAAAGATGCCCCACCATGCCACAGGCGTACATGTTCCACTTTGTTTATAGCAGCCTTGTTTGTGATACCCACAAGCTGGAAACAACACAAATATCCCACAACAGAAGAATGGATATAGAAAAAGTGGTTCATTTACAGAATGGAATACTACTCAGCCATTAAGAATGAGGAAATCCTAAGTTTTGCAGGCAAATAGATGGAACTAGAAAATATCATCCTAAGTGAGGTAACTCAGACTCAAAAGGACATGCATGGTATATACTAATAAATGAATATTAGCCAAAAGATCATAAAAGTATAGAATATACAAGATATAGTCCACAGAAGTAAAAAAAAGATGAGTAAGCTGATGGACACAGTTAAGGGCACCTCACTTGGGAGAGAGAAGAAAGCAATCACAAGGCAGCGGGGGAAAAAGGGATAGAACTGGGAGGAAAAAAGGACGACAGGGTGGTGGGTAGGGTGTGGAGAGAAACCTGATCTGGTATTGGATGAGAGAAAATGACTGAAGCCCCAAGGGCCAGCAGAAAAAAAATGAAACAGGCAACTTCTTGATGTAGGAGTTTGGGGGAACTCTCCAGAATGCACTAGAGACCTGGAATGTCAGAGACTCTCAGGACTCAAAGGAAGGGACCTTAGATGAAATGCTCAACAGTAGGAAGAGGGAACTTATAGAACCCACCTCGAGCAGGAAGACAGGGCGTCAAGTGAGGGAGGGAGTTGCCATCCCACAGTCAAATCTCTGATCCATAAATCTGCAGTCTGAAAGAACTGTAAGGATGGAAATGGAGAGGAATCTGAGAAAAAGAAGGTTCTGTGACAGGCTCAAAGTGATTTACAGCTCAAAGGGAGTTCCCAAGGCTTGACACTATTACTGAGTCAGTGGAGCACTCACAAAAAGGGACCTATCATGACTGCTCTCCAAAAGACCCAACAAGCAGGAGAGTTAGATGTAGATATTTCTATCCAACCAATGGTTAGAAGCTCTTGACCCCTGTGGTTGAATTAGGGAAAAGCTAAAAGAAACTGAAGAGTATAGCACACCTTTAGGAGGACCAGCAATCTCAATTAACCTGGACCCCCAAGATCTCTCAAACACTGGACCATCAAACAGACAACATACACCAGCTGACATGAGACCCCCAAAATATACATAACAGAGGACTACCAGGTCTGGGTTCAGTTAGAGAGGATGCACCAAACTCTCAAGAAACTGGAGGCCTCAAAGAGTTCAGAGGTCTGGTTTTGTGAGAAATGGGTGAGCGGGCACTTCCTTGTGGAGACAGGGGTGCAGGGAGGAGGTATCGGATGTGCAACAGTCATAGAGTGGACTTGGAGAGAAATAAAATCTGGAGTGTAAATAAATAAATAAATAAATAAAGGAAGGAAGAAAGAGAAAGAAAGAAAGAAAGAAAGAAAGAAAGAAAGAAAGAAAGAAAGAGAGAGAAAGAAAGAAAGAAAGAGAGAAAGAAAGATGGCTCAGTTCCTTTTTGTACAAAGTTCTGATTTTAAAGAAAAATACATTCAGGAAAGGCCAGGAATTAATTGGAACACACTGCTTGATATTTGTCCATTGTGGTTTACTGTCTGAACACCCAGGAACAAATAAAAGTAATACCATTTCTACTCACATGGTTATCTTGGAGTGGAGGAAAAAAGAATGTAGTATACTGGGATATATATGAGAATCCAGGGAGGTGAATGGTGAACCATTTGATTCACAGAGGCCTGTAACAGTCAGTCACAGGGATATGAGGTCAGTGAGTAAAACACTTGTTTGTAAATAAACCTAACGGCTAAGGCTAAAATACTCAATGCTATGTAGAACTCTGGCCACACTAGCCAGTATCTCTAGTCCACATGGGAAGAAGGGGAAGAAGAAAGGAGGATATTTGGACCTTACTGACCAGCAGTACTCATTCAGGCTCAGTGAGAGACTGTATCAAAAGATAAGGTATATAGTGATCAAATAGTACATCTGATATTTATCTCTGTTCTCCACCTACACAAGTATGTATTCACATGCAAGGGAACCAATACATGGTTCTGTGCAGATACATGAACATAATCCACCACACACACACACAAACACACACACACATACATACACACACAAACACACACACACACACACATCTACATATATTCTTTATACACTTACAAATCAGGAACAGATGACATAGACAGAAAACATAAAATATCAGGAAACATGGGGTGGCATTAGAATAAAAGAGACTAGAATATTTGAATATGACACTCACTATAACAAGTTATAAAATGCCTTGTAATGATAATCTCAATATGGCAGCTATATGGTTCATTCTAATTTTTAAATTTTATATAAAAATGGATTTTTAAAATTCAATTTTATTTTTTTAATTATTCATTTTATATTCGTTTTATTGCCCCTCCCCTTTTAACCTCCTCCAACAATTTTCCCTTTCCCTCCTCCCTTTGTCCTCTGAGCAGATGGGGGACTCCTCAATATCCCCACACCCTGGCACTTCAAGTCTCTGTAAACCTAGGTGCTTCGTCTCTCATTGAGCTCAGACAAGACAGTGCAAATGTAGCACATAAAAACACATATTCCACATACAAGTAACAGCTTTTGGCATAAGTCCTGCTCCAGTTGTTTACACCATACATGAAGTGGCTGGATATCTGCTATCTACATGTAGGGAGGCCTAGGGTTAGCCATTGTATATTCTTTGGTTTTTGGATCATACTCTGAGAGCCTCAAGCTTTCAGATTAGTTGACTCTGTTGATTTTCCTGTGGAGTTCCTATCCCTTTCAGGGCCCACAGTTTTTTATCTTATTTTTCCATAAGAGACTCCAAGCTTCAGCCACTTTTTGGCTGTGGGTGGCTGTATCTGTCTTAGTCAGCTGCTGGATGGAGTTTCTAAAAGAAGAGCATGATCTTTTATTATTTTTAGTTTTTTATTGGATATTTTAGTTATTTACATTTCAGATGTCATCACATTTCCCCATTTCACCTCCATAGAACATTTATCCTACCCCCCTCCTCCTATATGCTTTTTAACCATTTTAATTACATGCGTGTATTAAGGTCGGTTCTAGGTTCAGGGTCTAGCAATACAATAGATGCAAGTAGTCAAGGAACAAGCAAGACAATAAACACAAATAGTCAAAGAAAAAGCAAGACATTAAACCCAATTACATGAACACTCCTGTGATAATTGTTTCTAAGGGCTTTTCAGGATGACCAAAGTATCTGAACCTACTTTTCTGTCCTAGCACAAGGACATTTTCATGTCTGAAGCCTACTTCCTTGTTCTAGCTTAAAATTAAATTCCTACTTGAAATTACTTCTTTGTTCTAGCCTAAAATTTAGGTTCCTGTCTGAAATTACTTCTTTGTTCTAGCTTAATGTCAGATTCCTGCCTGAAGCCTACTTCCTTGTCCTTGGTCAATGTCATATTCCTGCCAAGCAGCCTATTTTCTTGTCCTCGGACCATGTCAGATTCTTGCCAAGCAGTCTCAAAGGTTCTTCGCCTCTCCCCCTTTCATTAACTGAGCCTTAGTTATTTACACTTCAGATGTCATCACATTTCCCCATTGTTTTATTTGCAAGTTGGGCTGACTATTGGTTAATCATTTCCTCAGTCTCACCTTAATACCTTGTGCCTGCATTTCTTTTAGACAGGACAAATTTGGGGTGAAAGTTTTATGGGAAGGTTGGTGTTTCTATTGCTCCACTGGCTTCCTGCATGTTATAAAGAGGTGGCCACTTCAGACTCCATGTTACCAATGCTGTGAATCACAAGTATAATCACTTCCAAATAATTCTTGTGCACCTCCCTTATCCCAGGTCTCTGTCTTGCCATGGAGATACCACTACCTTCTCAACCCCATCAGTTGCAGAATTTCATTAATTTTCATGGCCCTCTGGCATCTCCCCTGTCCTTCCCCAATATTGGCTTTCACACCATATGATTAAATAAAACTAGTGATCCCAGAGAAATCTAGAGAATGTTTACAGATGAAATATTCACCTTGCTTGCATGTTAAAGGAGAAAAAGGTTGATAGAGAGAATCAAATGTGAGAAGGAAAAGTTTAAAGCCTCTGAGATGTCTCAGCAAGTAAATGTGTTTTCCACCAAGCCTGATGACCTAAGTCCCATACCCTGGAATCCATATAGTATAAGAAAAGAAGCATCTCCTGAAAGTTGTTCTCTGACACACACACACAAACACACACACACACACACACACACACACAATGTATACTCCATAAAATGAAAATAGTTAGTATTAAGTATTATGACATTTGTTCAACAAAGTGTTTTAAAGGAATTAAGAAACATAACTGTCTTGTGTGCCATATTCTTCTGACAAACAGTATGAGAACCAGAAGCTGCCATGAGACACTGACAAACAGTATGAGAACCAGAAGCTGCCATGAGACACCTAAGAATGTGATTCAATTGTTGAGAAAATAAGAGTACATGAAAGGCAGTTGGAAGAGAGATATTAGAAGTTGCAGTGAGCTGAGAAAATTGGAAGTGAGCAGTGAGGGATAGATACAATGAAGATGCATGACACACATTCATCAATTTTCAAGTAATAAATCCATTTTAAAAGAAGTTGACAAATTCAAAAGTCTGTTTCTTGGATTCTTATAGACATTACCTATTGTAAAAGCCATGTCCTAAACTGAGACCATTTTAAACATGGGTAAATCAAGTGTGGTGTACTTTTTGATAGAATTAAACACCAAAAAAGGCTAAAACTAACATACTGCACACAAGCAGAGACAAAAAGACTTGAGACAGGCAACACAAACAAGTATTTCTGAGCTTGAAACCAACTGAAGAATACAAAGAGAGAAGGAGAAAATTATCTCACCCAATATTAGTAGAACTTTCAAATGATTTACTTCCTACTCTAAGTTATTTCCAAGATGTGGAAAATGATGTATACTCTTGGTTGTCAACTTCATTATGTTGTGGTTAAAATTAAAAATGATGGCACCCAATCTGGCTTATTGTTATGGTACCACCATGCTCCTGACTATGCAAGGCCTATGCTGTGGTGTGCTCTCACAACTGATTGGCTCTAATCGGCCAGAAGGACCATCTCTGTCACCCATGAGATGCCAGTATGGGAGATGGCTCTGCCAATCTACCACACTGTCTCCACAATGCTTGATTGAGCCCAGATCATCTCACCATCCAGATGGTACTCAGTAGACCTGAGACTCTAATGCTTAAAGATTATTCAAAGGCTTTATATATTTGGTAATGCTCAATTAACAACATCCTCACACTATTAGAGGTGTTACCCAATACCTAACCTAGATGTTACAACTACCTTAGACTTTTAGAGACATGTGCACATCCTCCACCATCTTCTCCTCCTTCTCTAGTTCTCTCCCTCTGCTAGAACCTTCTCTTCCTTCTCCTATTCCTCTCCTTACTCCTCCCACATTAGCTCCTCCCAAATTACTGAGTTTACTCTATAATGTTTCAGGGGAAATATCCTTCTACAGATTAAATCTGGAATCAATTAAAATGGAAACTTTTGAGCATACCTTGTAAGGATTTATCAATTGAAATATTTGAAGTGGAAAGACCCACCATAAATAAAGACCATACTGTAGAGCAGAATCCACATAAAAAGACATGAATGGTGAAAGCTTTGGATACTTGCCTACTTGTCCTTACTATAACTGGTATGTTGACCTATCCTGTTCAAGATACACTATTTTGCCAGTATTAGCACCAACTTCTCTGGATTCCAATATAGTCTAAATATAAACAACTCTCTAGGAACATTCAGGGAAACCATCACTTAGTTAGAACAAAAGGGATAGTCTCATAGATTTGAAAACTGCAGGATTCTTGGTCTTCACCCTAGGGACAGCTGCTGTTGAGCTAGATAAACTGAAGCCTGCAAGTGACTCTGAAAAAATCCTCTACTAAAATTTAAATCCATTCTATCAGTTCTGTTCCTTAGACAACACTTGTTAGTGTATGCTTGAAGCTAGTTTCTTGTCTCAGAGGTCACACAAAATTGTTTTTGGTGAAATCATTTATATGCTGTCAATATGCATTGATATAAGGGTGATTTGGTTAGGATACATTAAAATGGGCTGCCTGCCCCCAACTATACTAATCTATTTTCTAAATCAAATAGTTCTGGCAGTGATTCCTTTTCTTCTTGTTGTCTCACTCGAAATAACCAGCATTTACATACTATTATATAATAGAGACTATAAAATGCTGCAGTCATCCTTCATGGTTGTTCAATTTTTCTGATCTTAAATGGATGCACCCTTTATTTTCCTATGGAATTTAGAGATCAACACAAAAAGCTTCTCGTATTAACATGATGAGGACAGCCTAGACTGCATTTCTGAGAAAGAGATCAGAAGATATTTAAATAAAATATCTTGCTGTGTTTTAAGTTCAGCAATCTAAAAACACACATTTTGTTGTTATGGAAGTAGAAGTTAGAAAAGTTCTCCAGTCTTTGATCCCTTTTTGTGATTCTTTAAAGCTGTGTCCTGTCATATATCCCTATGCACACTTATTTTTCTCTCTTATTTCTCTCTTATTTCTCTCTCTCTCTGTCTCTCTGCCTCTCTGTCTCTCTCTCTGTCTCTAACTGTCTCTGTCTCTATCTGTCTCTCTCTGTCTCTGTGTGTGTGTGTGTATGTGTGTGTGTGCTTGAGTGCATGTATGTGTGGGCATGAACCCACATGTGAAAACTAGAGTTAAATCCTGGGGCTTGTTCCTCTGTACTGCACATCCTGTCTTCTTAGACAGTCTTAAACTAGCATGAGACTCACCCATATGGGTAGGCCTAGACTGCCTTAAGCAAGCTTCTTCCAGTCTGTGTCCTTTATCTGTGCAATTTACAAGTTTTCAGTGCCATATTTGTCTGTTTTTCTTGTGTCGGTAACATGATTACTGATGCTTGTGCTTACAGGGTACATTTCCCATAATCAACCAATCCATTTCAGCTGCCCCTTGTTGTCACTATGCAATAGGTATTCCTTGCTAGAGTCTAGAAGACAAAAAGATCCTCTCTGCAAAGCCTCTAAGAAACGTTTTTAATGGGAACATGATTGCTCCTCATGTTTGTGCAGTTTAATTTTTGCTTTGTCATTTAATTTACCACCCACACCTAGCAGTATCTCCTGTAAACAAAAAAAAAACTTATTTAACATTGGGAACTCAAAATAGTGTGCTGAGAAGACTCATAGTTATATCTTTATCTTAGACCATAATGACTTAATCAATATACTCTTCTCGAGAATTTGCACTGTGGGAAGTGCACAGCTACACTGGTTGATGAAATTAAAATATTGAGAAGTACTGAGCCTGAACCTTTTGATTGTATGTATTTTAAATATTAAATAGAGATTTTTTTTCTGTGGTTTAATTTGTACATAGAGCTGGATTCCTCCCAGTTATCCTTCAAATTGGTGATACATGTCCAAGAAGCCACAGGTATGTAATGTACAAACTACAATGATAGACATCAATAGATAGACATCTAGCCAGAGGCTTTTATCAATCACACAAGCTATCATATATGTTCTGTTTTGCACAATTATTCAAATGAAAAGTGTTATAAAATGTTTCAGAGGAAGATTTTTATTTTACTCTTACCATGTGCATAGACTTTTGCGAACAAGATTCTGTTATTTTCAGTCACTCTGAATGGAGGAAATTATCTACTCTAGCCTATTAAAAAATGTTTTAGTTGAATGTTCTTTGGTAGAGACTTCTACTTAATATAAATGAGTGTTTCTCTGCTTTCCAACCATGAGCATTGGGTAGGAAAGTAGAGTCAGTGAAGTTTAGTTATACTAACAAGAGGATTTCTGATGGGCAGGAAATTGAGTAAAGGTAGAATCACAGACTCTGCTCTACTGTGTACTGGGTAATCCAGACTGCTTTCAAATTCACGGCCTGTGGAGAGCCGCAGTGAGCAGTGAGAGTATTCACCATTATAGGATTTCTTCACATCGCAATAAAAGTTTTGCTGCAGAAGGACCCTGGAGTCTGCGTGCATTCTTGCTGGCAAGATTATTGAGCGGGAAAAGGCCATCCATGCATTGTCCTCCTAAAGGCTTATACTACAGGAATGCACTACTCCAGAAATTTAGACACATAAAATAGATTGATCGATGAATAGATTAAGATGGACATGTGATTGATAGATAATAGGTAGAAATAACTATACATGATAGATAAGAAATTTATTGAAAGTGATAAATATGAGAGATAGGTAGAAGATAGATTGCTACACAGTTAGACAGAAAGTTAGACAGACAGACAGACAGTTACTGTTTGGAAACCTGTGGAATAAGAAAAAAAGGAAAAATGAAATAAAGCAATTTGGCAAAAGTTACAGAAGAGAGAGCAAATAGAAAGCTTTGAGTACATTGATTAAATAAAGAAAGATTAGAAACATTCAAGGGGGAAAGGCTGAATATACCATTTTCCTCTTTTGGACAGGGTTTTTGTTTGTCTCATCTTTAATTAAAAAGAAATAAATGATTTATTTACAACAAAGAGAATAATGGACTAATTTGGGGGTATCAACTATGATGACTTGTCTCTTGAAGTATGGGAATAGTAAACTGTTTTTCCCTAAAGGTGCTTTTGCTGAGGCATTTTATCACAACAGAAAATAAACTAAGACCTAGACATCAATTGAAAATATGTAAAGTTTACAAAAAAAGACATAAAGCATTTTTTGCTCTGCATTTTTTTAAATATATATTACTCTGAATATTCTAGTGAAACATGTTAAACAATATGAACACTAAGTGTGACATATTTAAAGTTATCAAAATTACATACATAAAATTAAAATTTTATTTTAAAATTCATATGGGCAATAAAGATAAACTTTTTGTACATCCACAACTAATTTTTATGGCATAGCACATAAATCTTGAAGGAGTGGCATAATAAATTCTCCCTGCTGTGGGTGGCGTGTTCTCGCCCGCGAGATAACACAGACACCAAAGTTCTTCAGCAGATCTTTATTACGATGTTATAGAGGAAAGACCCGCTGGGAAAAAGCCGGCTGGTGGAAACCGGCTGGCGGAAAAGGCCCCGAGCCCCGGGAAGGCCCTGGTTAA